>NC_051453.1:6562849-6595255 GCF_001649575.2 Kryptolebias marmoratus | reverse complement strand
ATTCTCTCTTGTGTATCTCTTTAGGCGGCTGGCCAAGGCTTGGAGTCTTTGTTTGGCAGTTTCAAGTGCTTCAGGCATGGGCATCTGGTTGTACTTCTTGGGTACTGGTCTTTTCGTTGCACCTCTTTGGATCTCTGACAGTTGGCTCACTTCCCTCCTTATTACCTTGATTCTAGCCTCTAATCAGTATATATATATAGATATATATCTATATATATATAGATATAGATATATATTAAACAATACTTTTCATCCATCAAATCTATTCAGAGCACAGCGTTTTTGCAGAACTCACATGTGCCAAACATTTTTACTTCTAGTTGAAATTTTAGAAGTTTTAAAGAAATATTTGGTCATATATCAGTCATAGTGTTGATTTATATGACATTTAATTCAAAACAACATCACAAACAATTTATGTTTAAGGTCCTTTTTTAAAATAGTATCAGAAATTTTAACTTGCCTTCTTAAAAATTTAAAATTAAACTGGATCCAGTGTTCAAAAATATGTTCAGTGTTTAAATAAGATGCCTTTGAATCATTAAATGCAGCATTTCTGAGACAGAAAATGATTCCTAAAAGTGAGAATAAACCAGGACTCTTTTTACCCTGTTTACTTGTAGCATGGACAAGTAAATTCTCTGTAAAAGAACATTTTAAAGCCTCATTTTATACTAAATGTAGATCTTTCACCAGGTACCAGTTGTCATTATATAAACACTCTTTTTGCATCTGTACAAGAATCAAAGGTTGAATTTTTTTGCATCCAAATATAGAATCTGATGCAAAAAAATTAAAAATAAAATGAAGAAAACATGTTCCTGGATGGTAAAGTAACATAGTGGGTGGGGTGCGGGGGTGTCTCTGATGCAAAACAGTGTGAACGAGGAACAAACACCACCAGCCACACTGTAGCGTGACTGTGTGAAGAACTCTTATTGTGTCTGGGAAGGATTCTTTTGCAGTTTCCAGCAGAAATGTGGCTTTTTTTCGCACCCCCTGCAGAGCAGACGGGATTCATTACTGTACAGTGTGTTCTGTGACAGCCGAGCTCTGCTCACACATCCAGAAACACGCTGGATGCAGCCGCCTCTGTTTGCACTGTTGCCTTCCTCCACAGCACCCAGCGACGTTGCCAAGCAACCCACATACGGACAGCTGATAGGTCGAGACAAAAGCACCTCAAAAAATATATAAAAAAAGACAAACCCCAGCTCTGAGTTGTAATACATTCACCCCAGTCATTACTTTTTTTTTGCAATGTCAAAGTGTAAAATATCACTCATGTCTTTATTTTTTTTAAGGTGTTAGATTTTCTCTTGTGGCCTGTAGAAATGTGTTAAAACCTCAATTTCATCACCCTCTTTTTGGAGGCAATAATCTTCTTTAAAGAGTCATAAATGTATTTTAACATAAAGGAATATGCCACGGTCATCATCGGCCTGAATTTCATGGATGCTGACCCAACAAAGAGGATCTTTTTTACCAATTTTTTGTGGTCAGATCTACATTCTGCTATCTCGTCCCTACAAAGCCTTTTTAAGGAGCAGTGTGTCGTGTTTTTTATTTATTTATTTTTTGTCAAAATGAACTGTTAGAGAGAAATTAACCCCTTTGTGGGCTTAACAAGGACAACACCTGTTGGAATAGGATTGGTTAAAACAGAAAAGACAAAGTTGAAGAGTCTGTGTGTGACCTAGCTGTCTTACCTCCAGGGATGAAGGGTTTGTAAGGGGCTGCAGGGGCTACAGGGGCTGCAGGGGCTCAGGAGGGTTGGACTCTGGCAAGTGGGGGATAAACTGTAAGGCAAGACATGGTCGCAGGGATTAGTATCTGACTCAGTAACTCCTCATGCAGACGCCTGTCATCTGTCAGCTTCAGAGCTTCGCTATGGAGGGTTAGAGGTTGGTGCCGACTACTTTCTGGCTGATACCTTCAGCTGATGGTGACTGCACACTCCAAGTATGTGTCTTTGTGTTGCTTGCGACAGAATTCAAATGCATCACTGCTTAGCTTCTTATATTTCAGCAAAAAAGTTTGCAATGTCATGCCAACACACTTGGAAGGAAATTTCAACATCTAGATGCGCAATAAGCGAGCACCCAGTGCAGCTTTTAGATGGATTTGTAACCAAAAACACACTTAATGAAAGTCTCAGAAAGGAATCACTGAATATACATCTACAAGTCAGTTCATTTGACAGATATTTAGCTAACATTTGGTGTGGTACAAGATGAGATTCCTCACATATTTTAAGTGCTAACAGATCATGCAAATCCTCACAATATTGTACGAGATCCTGTATAATATCATTTACAAGGTTTCACCAAAATGGTTACAGTTCAGTCATTTCTCAATAAAAGACTATTTTATTCCAAACTCAGGTATGATAAGCTGTTCATTTATGAATGCAATTCTTAAGTTGTCAAGTGATACAACTTGGGCTTTTGTGAAACCAGCAAGATGTAGAATTTAACTCGTTTTCTGCTTTAGACCATATTTGCATGAAAATCTGCAGCCTCAGCGAGCTCCGCCACCCCTAAAGCCTAAATTGCACTGATGCTGACCCAGCAAGAGGCTCCTTTTTATTGATTTCTCTGCTCAGATCTAAGTTCTGGGCTCCACAAAGATGCCATTGTCTCTGTGCCGCAGGAGCTCCTCAGTGCTAAACACATGCACCGGGCTCACCACAGCACTAATGAACGTGTTGTCATAGTAATGCAGAGAGGATGGCAGGAAAAACAACTCCTTATGCGAAGATTACTCAGTCTGTAGTGGCGGCTCATAATTATACAACAAATGTCAGTCATTTTGTTCAGTTCGACACGTCGCCTGCTTCCCAGAATCGACGTTCTTTCACAATGTTTAAGGAGTTTCTTCTCTTTTCCTCCTCACTTTTAGCACTCTGCTGCTCAAAGTGTGAAGTGAGTAGAAGATCTCAGACTGACTCACTGCTGGTGCTCGCACCAAATTTCTGATTTTCCTAGATGGAGACGCAAAGATTCACTGAGACAGGACAATGACTGTCTTCGCTGCGAAAGTTGCAATCAAAACAAAATCAAGACTTGTGTTCATAATTAGTAGCCTTTTCCAGTCTTTTGTTCTCACTACAGCTTGTCAGACTCAAGCTGAGTAAAAATGACAAAGAACGTCTTGATTCTGGAAACATCCACTTGCAAGGCACATGTTTTTCAGAAGTAAAACTAAAGTTTCCTGCCTTTCTTGAAATGTTTGCACGTATTGCACTTCACTGATGCGTGCAGCCTGGCTGTCAGTCAAACCGTGGACCCCTCCCTACTCGCTGAGAGCCGAGCCTCCTCTGTGTCTCTGCTCTGCACAGGAACAGATGCTACTTAGTGCCTAAAAATGAAAATGACATGAAAACAGCGCATGCTCAGCTGAGATAGTCCGCGCAGGAGGCAGATGGATGGATCAGAGGATGAGGATGTGAGCAAGGAGCTCCTACGCTTTATGGATCAGCGTTGTGTGCATCACTTATTCCCAATTTAAAGAAAAGCTGCGTTCCCTCCAGATGAAGGGGTACCCGAATGTAAGACTGCAGACTAAAATTTGTTGAATACAAAAAATCACAGGTTAGCAATAATGGGAAAATAACAGTTCTGTCTTTTTAAAGTCTAAAATCCATTAGTGTCTTGTGGTGCTGTGGAAGGGAGTGTGTGATTCATGCAGGAGTCATAGTTTCAGGACACAAGGGAGAGAAAAAAGCCCACAAAAAATTCTCAGTATAAGACATGAGCTGCATCTCCGAGGCTTAGAAAAATCTGTATTAGTGCTAAAGAACTGGAGGACTGGTTTCACTCACATTTGGACAACCCAAAACTTTGGACAAAACAGCTGAATGCTGTGCAAACACAACTTCAGCTAAAAGATTAGCTGTTTTTATCAGCTTAAAGATTAACGCACACATCAATGGCATCATTAGCAACTAAAGAAATATTGGCTATTATTGATAAGAAACTATAACCTCACGATGATGTCATCAATGTGGACTTTGCATGAGTAAACTAAAGCAACAAGAAAGATAAGAAAGTAAACTAAATAATCAGGTTGTTTTGGAATTAAAAGTTTGAACTTTGGCCACTTCAGATAAAATAAAATTTTAAAAAGCTGAATCAACACAAACAAATGTTACAGCTTGAAAACAAATTAGTTTCCCAGCTTGAAGCTCAAAACAATAACAATTAAAAGAAGCAGAACTTACTCCAGAGTCAGGGAGGGGATCTTCAGCTTGTCTCGTCTGGACTTCATGGTTGTAGCAGAACACCAACACTTGGTGCCACTTGGCGCCACGCGCTCCCCGCCGGCTCCCAGCCGCTCATCTCCGCCGCGCGGGGCTGAAAACACCGCCGGGTGGTGCCGTTCACCGGCAGCAGGGCTCCGGGGAGCCTCTCCGTTAGCGCAGTTAGAGAGAAGCTGGGAGCGTACAGCGCGTTCGGTCGTCCGTGAAAACAAAAAGGCGCAGCGGAGAGGAGAGAGTGATGGGTCACCGCGAAGCTCCGAGTGACTGTGATGGGAGGGATGAGGGAGGGAGGAACCACAGGGGGGGTGGACACATCGACTCACTTGGTGGGTGACAGCAGAGGCGAGACAGCGATAGAAATGCACAATAATTAATGTGCTTTTTTATTTTTATTATTATTTAAAACAAGCCTGAACACTGCGAGGTTTGGTCATTATCCGCGTAAAACCGGAATAAAACGCGGATGAAGTAAAAGTTTCATCTTTTAACGCATCATGTGTGTAAAGCTCACACCTTGTGTGTGTGTGTGAATAAACAGAAAGAGCAGAGCCCTGACGCACAGGTAGGCTGCTGCTGGCCGCTGAAGTGAAGGAGCTGGGGAATACCTCCAGATGCGCTCCTCTCTCGCTCTCTCTACTTCTCTCTGCGCATGCGCGAGCGCCTGTTTGCAAGCCTTTGAGGTCGGGAAAGCGATAAAGCTGCACGAGTCAATTTGCTCTAGGAGGAAGGTGGTGTGCACACGTGTCTCACTGGTTGTGCCTGTGCGCACGTGCGGACAGGCATAACCAAGCAAGAAAGTGTGTTTGCAGTGAACTCAGCTTTAATGCCTAAGAGTCGTTTTAAACTGCAAGTGAACTCCGACTGCAGCATCCAGTTTGTGACAGGAGGCAGTGAAGAATATAATTGTCAATATTTGCACCTCCTCTTCCTCGGTGTCTTTGGAATGCGGCGGTGACACCTGTGCCCTGGTTGCTATAGGAGCTGGGGATGGTTTGCCTGGTTGCTAGGAAATAGGCTTGGCACGAGAAGCAACAGAGTGACCGACCAGTTATCATTTCATTACACACAGACACACATACACAGTTTCCAAGGGGTTCACACTCATTTCCTTGAGACAGAGAAAGCCAAGTCCCCATGATGTGACTGTAAACGGGCTTCGATCCACACAGGTAAAATGTGTGAAACACACACACACACACACAGAGTCAGTGCTGTCTTCCTCAGCATGACTTACATGGCACTTGTGTATTTAAACCTCTTAAATCTGCAACACAGTCTCCTTAAACTAACTTTTTAATGGTATTTTCTGTTTAGTCAAGAGTCACGTTTGATGAACTGATGAATATAAGTAGCTTTCCTTATGCTGATTCTGAAGTTTATTGATAAAGCACATTTAAAAACACAATAAGCTGACCAAAGTGATGTGCTAGACAACAGTAATAAACAAATACAGTCATAAAAAAGACAAAGGTGAAGCCGACGGGAAAGACGAAACAAATGTTTTTGCACTAAACATCTTCAACATAAGATGATTTTAGACTAAAACAAAACGCGATATGCATTCATATAAGTATATATGTAGTATATTCATAAGTGATGTTAGGCTTTTAATTTTAGTGCAGCTTTAGTATCAACTCCAGATGGAAATATTAGACCCTGTCTGGGTTTGAGCAGATGATGTCTGCTTTTGTCTGAAGAGAACACAAATGATTCTCAGAGGGAGATGAGCGCTTAAATCAAAACAGCACATCCCTTTCAGGTTTTTTTAGATTTACCCACAGTAGCTACATTTCCTAACACTAATAAGTAAGATTGCAGGTTTGCGTCCCACCTGGGGCCTTTCTGTGTGGACTTTGCATGTTTCCTCCCACAGACCAAAAACATACACAGTAGGTTCACTGGCAACTCTAAATTGTCCCTAAGTGTGAGTGAGAGCATCTGTTTCGTTTGTGTCTATGTGATGGACATGCAGCCTGTCCAGGGTGTGCCCCGCCTCTGCTGGAGACAGGCACCAGCTCCCCCGCGACCTTGCAGGTAGTGGATAAAGAAAATGGATGGATGGATGGATGGATACCACCATTTATCTGCAGTTATCTTGTGTTTTGCACTCACAGCTCTGTCTGTTTGCCTTGTGGGTGGTGGTTGTGCAGGAATCCCATTCCCCAAATGCTTCTTAGCTGTTTTGTTAAAGCGGTGTTTAATAACAGAGTCGGTTTCTCAGTTTCCATGGCAATAAGGGCTTTCCTGCTCTCCTCTTCCCATCAGTCTGTGTTCTTCCTTCCACCTCTGCTGTGCAGGATAAAGCACAGCTAAACGCCTAACGAACGCTCCTCCGCAAATGGAGTCAGATACTAAAACATTACATCATCCTTTGTTTTGTCTGCTCTGCTGAAACACTCACATAAAAACAGCTTCAGTTATTTTGTTGAAGCTGCAGAGGACACGCTGAATGATTGCAAATTGTAAGCTGTTTTCATTCCACAAGTGAACTGAAATAAAAGTGTGTTTATATTAGTAAATGTAATGTTAAAGGGAGTGAAAGTTTCTCTGTAACTGGTGCTTCTGTAGTGTAGCGTTTCATGTCCAAAACCTCCATCGCACACATTGAAAGCTTCAGTAAATGAAGAGAGGGATCACTGTGCAACAGAACCTGCAAAGTGTGAGGTGAGGCATGTTTTCAGTCATCACTGCTGCACAGGAGGAGAGGAGAAGAGCAGGATTTATTCACCATGAGAGCTTAAATATCAACAAAGAATATTAATAAAACCAGGCAGAGTTGGTTGATGGTATAGTTAACAATATTTAAAAAATCAAAATGCAGCTATCTACATGCAAAGCTTTCCTAAAGGAAACTATATATCCTGCTAGTCCTCACATTGAATGAACCTTTTATCGTCCTCTTTTACTAAATGCTTGAAGATTTCACGTGTTTCATCCTGGAATCTGTCCCAGTACTTGTGTTGTGTTCAATAAAGAGCTTTAATGTACCTACAAACTGATAAAATACAAATGCACACCACTGGTGATTTTAATACACACGAGGAATCCTTGTCCGCATTTATCAAACATAAATTTTAATTTTAAAAAAAGACTGCTGAGATGCTTAAAGGCTGCAAGAATCTTTGTGAAATAAGCTGTCACAATCATCACAACATAACGTAAAATCTGAACTGATAATGAACCTGGAAACACCAACGGTGGAAACGAGGGTGTAAAGCACAGGAAAATGATTTCAAGAAGCTGTGAAGCACAATACAACATCACAGAGGAGGCGAGTGGTTGTACGCATGAGTGCTTCTGCAGAGTTTGATAGAAGGGAGAAAAAAAGGAGGCGTTCTGATATCACGTGTAAACATATTTTCATGGTGTGATTCATTCCACAAGATGGCGTAAAAATACAAGAATGAGACTTGACAACAAACAACAGCGCCTCAGTTTGTTTTAATCAGAAATCTGCTTCTCTCTGAATGTGTGAGGCAACAGCTGCTTTATTTCGTTTCTCAATAAATACTCTTCAGCTGATTATTATAACTCTGCAGTCTGTAGCCTTCTCTAGCCAAACAAATATCAGTAAACTCCATTTTGCTGATTTTAAAGCCCTTCCCATGAGGGCTGGCTTTTGTTTTGAGGGTCTTCCTCGGCTCTTACAAACTAGAGCTCAGGGTGTCATTGTGACCTCTTATTGGATGTCAACAAGCTCAACAATATGCCTGTGAGAGCAGGGTAAGTAGCCAATGTAAAACCCCATGAACACAGGTTCTTTTTTTTTTTTGCAGATATATTCATGTTTTGTGGATTGAGATTAAATTCTCTGCCAACTATGCATTTCTTATAAATCATTGCTTGACTGTTTAGTTGAAACACTGTCAGTAAACAAAGTAAAACAAAATAAAAGTCCATCCGAAACGGTGACATGGTTTCAGTCTGTGCACAAAAACATTGGGCCAGCTCCACGCCAACAAATCTACATTTTCACACTCAATGAGACACTTGTTTCTCATCTATCTTTTCAAAAGAGAAGTCTGAATGATTTAAATTAAAGGTTCGGTTTCTTCTAATACACAAACAAACACAGTCAAACTTCAGTCATTGTTAAAGTCAAAGTCCTCATTTTGCCAAATGAGTGTGGTTTTATAGGGCAGTGAGTTTAGCCAGCGTCGTCTTTTTGTTCAAAAGTTAAGGCCTAAAAGCATCAGAAGCACAGCAAGAATAAAGGGAGACACGACAAATACAAATGGAGAGAAAAGTCCCTGCAGACAAATTCACCACCACAAACTTTTAGTGCAGGGGTGAGCAATCCTGGTCCTGGAGGGCCACTATCCTGTATGTGTTACTTGTTTCCCTGCTCCAACACACCTGATTCAGTGGTTAAATTACCTCTTCATGTTCTGCAGAAGCCTGTTAATCACCCATTGATTGGAGCAGAGAAACAAGCAAAACATGCAGGACAGTGGCCCTCCGGGACCAGGGTTGCCTACCCTGTTCTAGTGGAACATGATTAAGAGAGATCACGTGACTGATTTACTTACTGCCACTCCAGGCATTAGAAAAACCTGAACGAGACAGAAGATTTAGTCTTGAATCATCAGTTTCTGTTCAAGCAAGGAGGTCTTCTTCTGTCACACTAAGACGACCTCCAGTGTGATGAATGTGAAACCAAACATCCCCCTCAGGCTCCTGAAGGTGTTTTTATCTTCAAAGCCCCCAACTTCCTTCGCTGTGGTTAAAGTGCTACTGTTTGTGAAATGTACAGTATGTGTGACAGATTTCTGGTATGCAAATAGATATTGTTGCTAAATAGCAACTGAGCATTGAGTGGAAAATTCTCATGATTATCACTGCAAATGAGTGCAAAACTTTTGAAACCATGATTTCTTAAAAATACAAATACTGTTTTTACAAGTGCAAAATCATATTTAAAGTGGTTATCAATCATATCATGTATGTGTGGGTTACTAATCAGATATGCTCATTAAAAACAAGTCTGGTGGTTGAAACAGCTGCAGAAGTTAGCGGTTAACCCTCTGAGTCACTAAAACCAATCAGTGAGGTCTGAAAAGCCTATTTCTGTTTAAAAAAATACTAATTAAAAAATACCCCAGATTTATCATGCCAAGAAACTGTGGAAAACATGTGAGTTCTCACAGAGATTGGTCATGATTCTTGTTTCAATAAATATCAAAGATCTATCGCGGAAAAAAAGCAAAAATGTGACGAGAGTAAAAGAAAAAAAACAAAACAACAACCATAAAACAGTTTAAGTTCAGCTTTACTCCTTTTCTTGTGGGTGAGCTGTGGTTTGAGTCGAAAAGCTTCATCTACAGTAACAACTTATTCATTGGAACCTGTTAAAGGCCTGACATGAACAATTATTTAGTGCCACTCTGTAGATTTATTGGCAGTGCGATTCTCAGTGCAAAAAGTAACTAAAAATCCCCTACTTCTCTTTGTTTAAGATGTTTTTGAGCCTGACTTTACTTCAGTTATCATAAAAAATGAATCCTGTGCATTTGAGGTTATTTACACCCCAGTTCAAAAGAGAAGAAAAGTTGGGATGTTGCGTAAAACGTAAATAAAAACTAAATGCAATCATTTGCAAGTCTTATAAAATCATATTTTATTCACAATGGAACACAATAAACATTTTGAATTTTTAAACTAAGATATTTCCCATTTAAAACAAAAAGAAAATGTAATTTTGAATTTGATAGCAGCAACATGTCTCAACAAAAGTTGGAACAGGGTCATATTTATCTCTGTGAAACATCCCGTCTCTTTTTCACAACAGTCTGGAAACATCTAGGACCTGAGGAGAGCAGCTGCTGGAGGTTTTGGAGGGAATGTTGTCCCATTCTTGTCTGATGTAAGATTCTAGCTGATCAACAGTCCTGAGTTTTCTTTGATGTTTTTTTTTTTTTTATTTCATGATGCACCAAATGTTTTCAGTTGGTAAAAAGTCTGATCTGCAGGCAGGTCAGTTCAGCTCCTGGACTCTTGCTGTTGGAATGGAGGCAGTCTGTGGTTCAGCATTGTCTTGCTGAAACAGGCAAGGCCTTCATCCTTCCCATCTGGATGTGTAAGCTGCCCATGCCAGAGGCACTAATGCACCTCTATACCATCAGAGAGGCAGGCTTTTGAACTGCGGCTGAAAACAGGCCGGATGGTCGCTCCCTCTGTAATATGGAGGCTGTGGTGTTCATGGTTTTCAAAAAGATTTTTAAATTTCGATTCATTTTGATTTGCAGATGGCAGTGTTTCTGGATGAAGTTCTTTTTCTTTGTATGTTAGAGCTTTAACCTGCATTTGTGGACGGCATGGTGGGATGTGTTTACAGACAGTGGTTTGTGGAATCTATTCTGAAATTGTTTATTTATTGCAGACTATTTACTTCAGAGAGATTCAGCCTCTAAGATGCTCTTTTTATACCCAGGCCTCTCACTGGCCTGTCGAATTAGTTGCAAAATTATCTTCCAGCCGTTTCTTTTTCATACCTTTACAGACTTTTGTTGCCCCTGCCCCAATTTCATTTACCCCCCACAAGGAGGTTATGTTTTCAGCAGTATCTGTTTTAATGCCTGTCTGTGCACAACTTTACTCAAAAAGTTATAAACAGATTTTTAAGAAATTTTCAGGAAACATGAAACATGGTACAAGAAACATGTGAATCCTACATCATGTCACACTGTTTTTTTGACACTATGGCCTTGGAGAAGGTGTGTGCTCTCTGAGTGTTTCTACTTTGAGACGTGTTGCTGCCGTGAAATTCAAATTTACCTTATTTTGTCCCCAAAATGACACGATTCCTTAGTTTCAGCACAGTGGAACACAGTATATTTACTGTGTTCCACTGTGAATAAAATATGGGTTTATGACATTTTAAATCTGTTTTTATTTACTTTTCACGCAGTGTTTAAATTTTTTGGAGTCGCATGTAAAAGTATTAAAGTATGTCATAGTTTTTCTTTGCTCTTCCTGAATTTGCCTTCATCATGTGAGTGACATCCTCTTCAGCTGAGCGCCATACAGGCTGCACCACATGTCCATGAACCTCTTTGAAGTTTTCTATAAGAGGAGGTGCTTCTGATGCTGTAGGTAGATAAATCGGTGTTTGTGCAAGTTCCTGCCTACAGTTTCTTCCTGTCAGGGACCAAAACTACTACTAGACGAGCAAGCTAGGATTTTAGAAAAACAAAGACATTCATAAAATCAGAAAGCTTTAGCTCCTCGAGGGCCATCACTCCAGGCCTGAAGAACTATTTTCTTTTTAGCATGGCTGAAAACGTCATCACGAAGCCTTTTGGGTTAGTTTTGATTGTCACAGCTCACATGGTTTTCAGTGGTAAGATATCTTTAAATCTTTATAACTTTTGTTTTGCTTCCTCAAATTGTGACACAGGGGTTTGTGAGTTCTTACTGGCTTGAGGTTCATAGTAACTAAATATTTTGTTATTTGTTTTTGTTTCATTAAAGTTTGCTTTTTGTCTTAAATGTTATGCATATGATGTTTGATAAAGACGCCACAGTTTCCTTGCTGCAACCAGTGAGGTCAGTGTAATATTGGTCTTGTTGTTCAACTTTATTCCTCCGTTAAAGTAAATCCGTTTTGCTGTGGTGTCTGTTCTGGGTTTTGTCTCTGCAGACAGTTTTAAATTAGAGCAGGTTGTTTAATAAATGTCTGGTTTTATACAAAACTATTTGGATCTTTATTTTAGGGGTAATATGGACACTCTTTAATCCTCTCATGAAATACAGTCATTGAAGCTTATTTAACTGAGCAATACCAATACAGTCCATTCAAAACACGTTCAACAGATTTTAATTTGTTTTTAAGCTACTTAACCTTTGAATTAAATAATCTCCAGCTCATGATGGGTTTCAGCTTCATTCGAAAAAGTTTGTCATCTGACTTTGTTCAGCCGCGTCCATGCTGTCGCATCTTTAAAGAAAAACTTGGGACTTTGAACTGTTTTTCTGCTTAAAATACTCAGATTGCTCATTCATTATTTGTCACATTCAGCTAAACATTTCTCTACTTATTCAACCTTTGATTCCTTCTAAGTCACAACGTTTCTACAACCTGTCGCTGGTATCAGTGGAATAATTACCATTCAATAAAGCCTCTCAGTTTAAACTTTTAAAATATTATCTTTCCACTGTTTAGGATGGGGTCAAAAACAATCAGAAAACATGTTATTTTGTCTCAGATGCACACTATTCTTGGGTAAGATTAGGCTCAAGTAGACGGACTGAATTTATCGATCCAAAATCCTCCAGATAAAAATGGGGTAACACTGATTACAAAGATGTCATTTACTGAAATGGTCACTTATAAAATTAAAGGGAAAGTAAAAATTGAAAGCTATCTGTAGCATTATCTTATTTCTTGAATAGCTAAAGTGCTGACTAGTATTTGTTTGAGTTAATGTTGTCAGAGAGCAAAATGCATCACAGGAGTTTCATGAATCGACTTTTGATTCCTGTATGTGGTGGAGTGTAACTAAGTATGTTCAAACATAAAGAGGAAATGACAGGAATGTATTTATTGTTTGCACTCTTAATGTAAATGTTTTACATTTTTAACTTTAGCTATGTGTTACTTAAGATTAAGATTATCAAAACAAAACATCACCTTGTTCTTAAAGTTGTAAAAACATGTTGATGTTTGGATCTTCAGTGTCAGTTTTCATAGAAATTAGTGTTTGTTTTTCCTTTAGTTTCTGCGTTTTGCTTTTATGTAGAAGATTATAATTGTATTCCCCCGCCTTATAAATGTCTTCTGCTCTGTCTTCATGCAGACCCCAGCGAAGTCATCGGAATTGTTGGCCAAAACATCTCATTTCAGTTTACGTTTAACACCACCATCACAAAAGACAGTGTAATTGCAGTTTATAAATCAGAACGAGAAACGAAGATCTCAGAGTATTCACGTATCAAAGGGGAGTTTGAAGTCTACCCTCATAATTCTACAGTGTTTTATCTCAAGACAAATCTTACTCCAAATGACTCTGAAGTTTACTGGGCCTCTTTGTTTGACAACAAAGTCATACTAAGTAATAAAGTGAAGCTGATTGTTGGAGAAGAGAACATAATCACCACAGGTAAAGTCACAATTTGTGTTACAATAAAATATCAATTAGAAGTGAGCCAGCTGACGTTCTCTATCATAGCATATTATCTATTTCAACTAAAATTTAATAGACTTACTATGAAGTTGATAAAGTGGAACAATATCAAATGAGAAAACATCTCAGTTATGTTCCAGCGTATGCATTTATTCCCCCCACACACAGACACACAGACAAGATTTATTTCCTGTAAGTTAATTAAACACGCAGGAAATGCAACCATACAGACAGAAAGACGTCCGTGTTAAGCCTCCTCTGTTTCCCTTCGTTAACGCTAAGTTTCCATCTCCTGACTGTCTGAAAAGGCCTTGTGCAACTAGACGCCTCAAAACTGCTCTGACTGACTATTTCTCTAAAGCCTGAAATGAAATGTCAAAAGCTTTAGGCTGCTTTTATTCAATATTATCCTTACTACGAGCAATCTATACCATTTAATGCAAGCATTAGTTGACTGTAATTGTATTTCCTCTAGTTTAAAAAAGCCAAAAAAAATAGACAGTTTCCAATTTTTATGGTAGTTTTATTATAATAGAAGTAAAACATCAAGTAAAAATCCAGAAATAAACAAAACACATTACATAAAAGTTAAAAATAAATGAGCAAATCATAGAGGGGAATAAGTATTTGATCCCGCACAATCCAGACAGAATTACAGCTTCCATAAATAGGTTATGTGTCAATATGGCACACAGATAACAATGAACTGATTAATTAATTCATCTGAACTCGCCTTGTGCATAAAACCCACCTCATCACCGTAAACAAGACCAAAGATCCATCAGATGGGGAAAACACCAGTTTGTTGGTGAGATTATTTGGAAATGAAAGAAACATAAAATAACCTCCGGTTGCTCACGGTCAGGAGCTCCATGAAAGGTCCTGCCTGATGATGAGGAAAAAGGTGAGGGATCATCCTACAACTTCACAGGAGGAGCATTTTTATGATATTAAGGCAGTCAGGACCACAGTCACCACGAATGTTATTGGGAACACTCTTCTCTGTAATGAACTGAACCTTTGCAGATCCTGCAGCGTCCTTTCGAGTCCACATCTACATCAAACAGGGGACCGAACTAATCTGTAGCAGCCAGACTTCTATCTCTCAATAATTTATACAAATCAATGTTTAACTTTTAGCTGTTTTGTTTAGTTGATATTTTCTTTGTTTATTAAAATGAAATTGCCATAGAAATTTAAGGCCGTTCACCTCTTTGTAAGCAGACAATCTTATTATATCAGAAGAGGATCAAATATTTATTACCCCCCACTCAAAATATCTACAGCAGTGCATTTTTGGTGCTTTAAAAATTCTGTTTAATAATAAACAAATACAAAAACATGACATATTGAACTGACATATTGAAAAAATATTATCACCCATCTTCACCTTTTGGCGGCGGTCGGGCGAAAATTAGTCAATGATGCTGGAAATAAGTCTTTACAAAAGCTAAATTTCCATTAGGATCTATGCTAATTCACTATCTGCATAGCACTTCCTGTTACAAATCCTCTGATGAGAAAAAAGAATCCATTTTTAGCATAGATAAGTAAATATTTTCACAATATTCTTCTAACTCCCACAGTTCCTTCGGTGTCGACTAAGCTCCCGAAACCTGGTGGAAGTTCCAGTTTCTTTACCTCCCGTGTTGTCACGGTCCTCATGGTTTCACCTCTGATGCTGCTGGTTGCTCTGCTTCCTTTCTTCATGTGTTGTATTATGAAAACCAAAGGTAAGATAAAGGACAGCTCAAAAATAGGGAGCTCCTCTGCTCCGTTTGTTTGGTTTGTGAACAGAACTTTATCAACGTGACTCATAAGACTGACCTAAATGGAGTTTTGGTTGCTTGTGATGAATCTTGTATTAGACTTTCCTTTCTGACATCAAAGTGTCAACTTAATTAAGGTCCAATACAAGCTAAAGTCTGACTCAGTGTTCTGTGAGTCACCATTTCAGCAGAGAGTTTAGTTTTGTAGATGTGTAGATTACCGGCAGGTGTAGCTCCTAGATTTTACGAGCAAACACCCCGATGAGGAGGTAATGTTTATTTGGTGGAAAAATTTTGCAGTTGTGTGGTTAGATGCTGAAAAATGCAAACCAGATTGCAGTTTCACATCCTTTTGATGCATGCGATGATTCACATTTTTTGATACGAAGCTCTCCCTCAGTACATGCAAATTTAATTGTGCCTGCTATCACAGAATGCTGGAAGGAAAAAAACAAAGCTTACACTGCGTGTTCTATATGAGCTCGCTTTCCCTTCAGAGACGATGTCCTACTATGTCCCACTTTGAGTCAGAGCTCTGTCACTTACAAATATTACGGCAGCCCCTTTGGCCTCAGAAACCACAGCTGATGGTTTGTTGTTCTTGCACTGCAATGCAAGCTGCTGCTGACTGTGCTCCTATGCCAGGGAAAGAAAATGTGGTCTAACTCTTGCCCAGAGCTTCGAGTAAACCGTCAGATGGAGCAAAACATAACCTTTCGATGCTATTTTAATAAAAGGATGAAGCATAGATTGGATTTTACTGCTGTATGAGATCCAAAAGGGCAAGAAAATCTTTGCTTAAATCAAAAATAATTTAATTCAGTCTGACTTATTTGGACTAATAATAAGTGAAAATCACATATAAAGAAGATAAAACTGACTCAGACAGGAGTGTTTATAGTTTTAATTAATTAAATTAAAAATTAAACTTTAAATCTTCTTATGTTGACAAATAACAGAGGTATAGCTGTGTGGGTCAAACCTTGCAAATACCATTTTGCTCAACTTTATGCTACATCACAAGATGTCACACTCAGAGTATGTGTTGGGAATGACTCTCAGCTACTACCACATCAAGTTTGAGCTCATTATCTATAAAGCTGACTGAATTACAGCAAGTTTTGTGTTTTCTTCTGCAGACAGACAAAAAGACGAAGAACAACAAAGAGCTTCAAACCCCACTGTGCAGGTATAAACATTTTTACACCTTTAAAGCTGTATGTCTTAATAAAACAGCTTCAGAGATTTCTAAGCTTACACTGAAAACAGTTTATTGGTAAAATGCCTGTATTTTACTGGCAACAATTATCCAATAGCTGTTTTCAACTTCATGGTAAAACTAACTACAGTAGCAAATTTGTACTGTAAATATATTTACAATATCATTAAAACAACAATAAAATACAGTTTAAAACTACTATATTGTTTCTGTTCAGCCAGCATTACTGTATTTTGATTTATAGTAGCATAATATGTTATAAATTCCCATAGAGTAATATTATGAATCATTTTTCTTTTAAAACAATAAAAAACCAGCAACTCTACAGTAACTCACTGTACTTTGCTTTAATAGTAAAGAACTGATGCCAAAACACAGATTTAACCTTTAAAACAGTGAAAGTTATTTACAGGGTAGCTTGATTTGTATTTGTAGGAGACAATCGAGGAGTCCAACAACGTGGCTGGACCCTCGCTGGTGTACAGCATCCTGGACTTCCCCAAGAGACCGCCAGCAGCCGTGGAGCTGCGCCACTGTGGCCCAGAGTACGCCACCGTCAGCTACCTCACAGACAAGAGACAGAGCGCTCACACGGATGAATGTAAACCTCATGATCGTTCTTGTTTACAGTAAAACAAAAACAACAGCTCTTAAATGATATTGTACTGTACAGAGGATTTAATCCATCCCTCGTTTCTTTATATTTTTCTTCCACTGATCCATGCTTTCTAAAGTGCCCTTCATCAATAGTTTTTCTGGGGTTTTGAAGGTTTTCTTTGGACTTTAGCTGCTTTTTCTGTCCACACCTTGTGAAAAATGAGATAAAATGGAATTGGAGCTGAAAGGAAAAAGCATCAGACTTAAAATAAATAAATAACTATCCATAGCAGATGATTAGTATATGAAAGGCTTGTCTTTAAGAAAAAAAATCCATAAAAGACCTGACAAGACCTGGGAGATCCATCTCATGCTGTCCACCTCATTGACTGTATTCTGATTTTTCAGCTGATTTGGAATCATGTTGTTGGGGCTTAAAACTATTTTATGTGTTTTTTTGCCTGAATGATTCATAAAAATTCAGATACTGGACAGAAAAGAAAAGCAAAAGCAGCCAAAGTTTAAGGAAAACTTTTGAAGCCTCTTTAGAAATGCTGATAAACTACTGATCACAAGAAAGTCTGGATCCTTGGAAGTATAATTTTCTGTTTCTGTGGCATCTAACGCAGATTTTAGAGATGATTTCATTTTATACTTTTTTACACAAGACCAGCAACAGTGAAAAGACATGTCTCTGAAACCTTGTTTATACAGTTGGTTTTAATTGTAGATGATATCTATTTATCTTTTATACACACTAAAAACTGTTGGGATCTTTTAATAACTCAGTTCCTGTTGGGTCAAAAGTTGTTTTTTTACTAAATATTGGGTCAACTCTTCACAGTCCGCCATTTTAAGCCAGAAGTTGACTAAATTGGATGTGACCGCCCCAATTAATGAAAAGATGTTCGCTCTTGTTGGTTTTGTTGGTAACTTTTGGTTGCGCTAGCCAGTGAGTTAAAATATCATTAGTTGGTGCTAGCTAGCTAGCAACCCAAGTTGTAATGAGCCGTTTCGTAAAATCATAGTGACTGACTGTCACGTGATGAGGTCAGAGGTCAAAGGGGTCAAGAAAGGCACTTGTGAGATGAGAATCAATTTCCCAAGTAAAATGAACCCCGCACTTCCGTGGAGGATGTGTTGTCAACATTAAAGCCTTTGGCATCTTTACACCACCTAAAATGGTAGAAAGAAGAAACTGCCTTTACTTTTACTGGATCATGTTTGTCTGTATTTATCAGTCAGTTCATTTATAAGAAAATATGTCGTATTTTAAACAAATCACCACACAAAAGCGTCATCATTTCAGCATTTATCGATCAAGTAGATTTATTATAATGTTCTTTGATCAGCTGATCACAAATAATGCATGTTGTAAACTTAAAGATTAATGCTGAAAAAGTTTTACATACCTTTTTTATTGTCTCTCCATGTTCAGGAACGGTCAGTTATCATTTAGCGATCAATCAAACTGATTCATGTCTTCACATTTAGCTGAAAAAATGCCAAATTCACTGTGAATTCGAGAAAGTACGTTGATTCTTTGATCGCAAGGTGCCTTTTTTAAATCACTGTTGACCTCTGACTCACTCCGATGTTTGAGAAATGGCTTATTATCTAATAATCTAGGTTCTGGGTTGTTCTAACTCAATGTTTTAGTAGATTCAGTTCACCAGATTAGTCATTTGAACTCAGTAAGCTGGATCAACCCTGCTGAGTTAAAACTATCCAGAGCTGGATTACAGATTGGGTTGTTTCTAACCCAGTGGTTTTTAGTGTGTGTAAAATATCTTTCTGTGCATTTACTGTATCTTAAAGTTATAGTTCTTCAATCATTGTTGGGTCTTTGGAGAGAAGTTCTCAGAACTGGTACGAGGAACAAGATTTATTCAGAGCTTGATATAATAAGTGGAGAGTTTCTGATTCAAAGATAATCAGCTGCAGTCAGACGAGTGAATGAGTGTAAATATGGATTCATGCACAAAACACAAGGTTGCACTGTTAAAATTCAGCTTCTCTGAGACCCTTTTTTATCCATATTAAAAATAAATAAAAATAAATTCACCTGGTGGCATTTTTGCTTTGGGTAAAACAAGACAGAAGTCTGAAAATGTTTTCAATTTTACACATATGGATTTTTATTTAGAAGTATTACAAAAACAAATGCATTCATTTCTAGAATAAAAGCCTATTTTCTCCATGGATAAAAATTGGACTCAAAACTGTCAATAAATTACAATCCAGCTGCATGAAGAAAACTGGACAGACATGATTAAAGTTTATTTCCTTTTGTTTTTGAGTTATAAGCTCCCGTTTTTTTTTTCAGTGCTCTCATCACAGTTTTGACTCATAAACCTCTAGTTTTCTAAAAAACAAAACTGAGAAATTCAGATAAACTGAAACAGTTTTGGTGAAACAAATTACAGATCAGTTTTCAGTTCTTCACAGGAGTGATTTTCCACTGTTTCACGCAGCAGCTATCTGACACTATCTCTGCCATTTTCTCCTGCATGGCCTTGAGAGTTCTCTGTTTGCTTCTTTGACAATAAATACTGTTTTAGTTCTCTTTTTTTTTCAAAATAATTGTGTGTGATGTTCATGTTTTTGGCGCAAAACAAATAAGCTGATGAAGAATCTCTGGTGTTGCTTGTTGCTCAGGAAGGATAAATGCCAAAATGAGCAAAGCTGTGGTTCTTAAAAGAATTAGTCTCAATGTCCTGCAGCTAAACAGAGATTGTAACTTCTTTTGTACTCTGAAAAATGTGTTGCAATGGACTGATATAGGTGTGGATTTATTTTTGATTGTAAATAACGTGAGTCTAATGGGAGCAACATAAATGTTTTAACTAATGTCCACTGCGATGTTTGAAGCTGTAATTAAAATATAATTATATTAAGCGTTTTTCTCGTGTGATTTTGTTGTGACTTTTAAAGCACGGCTGCACGCTCAGTTTGTTAATCTGTGTTTAATAAAACTGCTGTTCCCACGCTTTTGTTATTATCTAAAATCTTCTTTTCTTTTTTTTTCCACACACAGTAAATTCAAACTGAAAGTCTGACTGAGCTAATTGTTTTTAAAGAATTGGGTTTTTTCTGTGCAGTGGCAGTACACTGTTAGGCTGCAGGTTCAGTTCAGTTGGTATTACAATGAAACACAGATAATCGCTTTCAGTCTTACTCTGAGGTCCCGAACAGACCGAAGTGCGTGCCACAGAGTGTGACATGGCAGTGTGCATGGTGGAAATATGAGCAAAACACAGTTCTTGGGCTGAATGAGACAACACGTTTCATCTGAAAGTGGTGTTTCTGCTGAATGAACTCTACTTTTCTTCTTCCTACCCCCCTCTCTTTGGCAACTCTACCATTTCGCAGCTTCGTAAATCAAACCTTGAAAATCACGTTATTCAACATCGGATGCAATATCGTGGTTTATTTTAAAGGTTGCAGTGAGTACCTTCAAGAGGTTTCTGAAATCATTTAATCAGACTGAAGCAGGTTCTCTGCTGCGGTCTGGGTGTTCAGAAACTGCAGCCAAAGGGCTTCTGTACTGCAGATGGGAAACAAGAGACTATGAATTAATGAAAATCCAAAACAAAAAGCAACATTATCTCAAACACTTTTGTACTTCGTGTAGAGCATTTCATCATTTTGCAAAGTGATGGACATAAAGTGTCAGGAAAGATACATTTTCAACAAAGGAAGGTACTTTAATTTATCCATTAGTTTTACATAGCAAAGCAGAAATCTTTGTCTTGTCAGCATTTTGTGGGGAACCCTCCAAGTGATGCTGCCTTCTTCTCTATTTCTGTGTGTGCGTGTGCTTGTTGGATGCTGCACTCTGTACACTGTCACGAGTAAATGATGCATTTGCACTTTGCACAACCCAACGCCCACCTCTGTTGTATCAGGGTTTCAGATAAACAAACCCAACCTTGGTTTACTAAAATTCAGCTGCTGAGCTGTTCCATTTTCTCACCCAGCAACATGAAAATCACAAATGCATGACACTTTTACACAGTTGCAATATTCTTCCTGTGTGTTAAGATTTTATTAGAACAATAAAGATGATGCGGTCTTTTATGACATATTTCATTTCATTCTCTTGATAAACTGTGCAGACAGCGCTTTTCTCAGAAAGATTTCTTCATTACGTCACTAAGCAGATTGTTCATCAGTAGAAAACATCCTGGACATTTACTCTTCTCAGTAGTTAAATGTTTGAGCCAGTTCGACTTTAGGTCAGGCTGCAATAAAAGAAACTGGAGTGGGGGGGGGACAACCTAAAAGCTGAATTCCAGGCTTTGAAATTTGCATGCTGTCAGCAGCTAAAAGTTAATGTTAGGGAAAAATAAGATAACTATCAAGGTGTCGCTCTTGCTCAGTGTTCAGACCACATGAAATACTGAAATACTGTGGTTGGAGCTTGACTGAGCTGTGGATAAATTAATGTCAACGCAGCTCAGTGAACTGAGGTGATCCTGTAATGATAATGGGACCAAATTCAAACAGATGAAGGACCTTTATTTGGGTTTTCTGCTCTGTAGCTGCAGGTGTTTGCTCCTGAAAGAGCTGCTGATATCTCCTACAGTGTCTGTGGGTCATGAATGAAAAACATTATAATCATGACTTTTAGATTTGCTAACAATCCTCTTCCTGGAGCCCATTTTTCAGTCATGAACCGAGCTGGTCCACGTTGTTCAGTCGCTCTCTGTCCTTGTTAGAGCTCCAAATTTCTTCATAATGATGGCAAAGAGAGGGACACTGAGAAGGTCATACAGAAGCCAAATTCAAATTGTGGAGGAATGGGACAACATTTATGGAGTTGTAGAACAGGGTGGTGGTTTCCATTTTTAAAAAGAACGACCAGAAAGTGTGTTCCAGCTATTGAGGGATCACACTTCTCAGCCTCGCTGGGAAAGTTTACTCCAGGAAGATTCAGGAGATGCAGTGTGGCTTTAGTCCTGATGTAGAACAGTGGACCAGATCTTTCCCTTTGCAGAGTTCCTAAGGGGATCATGGGAGTTTGACTCCACAGTCTACATGTGTTTTGAGGATCTGGAGGTCTATCTGTGTGTTCCTCAAGGCATCCTGTAGGGGGTGCTGCAGGAATATGGGGTGCCAGGCTATCTGGTCCCTCTTTAACCAAACCAGGAGCTGTGTCTGCATCCTCTGCACAAAGTCGAGCTCGTTCTCGGTGCAGATTGGACTCCACCACGGCTGTCCTTTGTCTACGATCCTGTTTATGGTGTTCATGGACAGGATCTCATGGTTTGGGAACCTCAGGGTCTCATCTTTGCCTTTTGTAGAAGATGTGGTTCTGTTGGTGTCTTCAGATCATGACCTTCAGCGTGCACTGGGGCAGTTCGCAGTCAGAGGAGTCCAAGTCTCTCAGAGTAATATTCATCTCATTTATTTGATATGAATACCAAAAAATGAAAAATGTAATAATATTCAACAAAAAAAAAAAGAAACCAACGTAATTCAAATTCTAATCAAGAGATTTAGATTTGTCAAGGTTCAGCTAATGCCAGACCCTTAAGCAGAGAGAGGAGGCAGAAGAAATGAAAATAGTTTTATTTATTGCAGGCAGGTGGACCCAGAGTTAAAGTTTAAAGTCTTCAGAGATTATTGGTTGTTGAGTTGGTGGGTCGGTGGCTCCCAGTGGGTGGACGAGTTTGGACAGTGATCTTTTAGGGACGTGAAAAGGATACGGCTGACTGACAGATGGATTTCTACTGAGAACAGGAGCTGAGGAGGGTAGATAAATTGCTGTGGAGAACTGGTCACTAAGAGGAAGCACAAACAGACAAGGAACGAACAAATAAAAAACACTGAGAAGGCCACAACCTAACAGAATGATGTTTACCAAGTTATATGAGCAGGAAAGAAGTTTATTTCTCACACTTGAAATTGTTTTTCTGGCAGCAGCTGTTGAATAATTGTGTTAATGGAAAACTGATTTGCATTTTTCAGAAGACTGTTTCGAAACTTGTGGTGTAACAAGCATTTGGGATTCCTCTGTAACGGATTTAATTGATCGTTATCAGCCTTATTTTCCTTGATCGGATCATTGTAAAAAATCAGCGTGGGCTGAAACCAGTATTTAACACTTGCTTGTGGGAAATTTTGATGATGGCTCACTGCTGCAGAGTTGACCTGTAGGTGTGAAGCTGACACAAATCCTGTTTTCAGCTTTACATTAGTAAAAAAACACAGCAAGCTGCAAAACCAAAGATGGAAAAACTTTGCACGTCAACATGGGAAATTTCTGCATTTCTTCATGCCTCCTTTATTCACATTATTTTAAATATTTTATGCATCTTTATCTTTCCTCTTCAGCCCATGAACAGAGACATATCACTGTGGTGACAGAAACCCTGCAAGTGTGAGGTCTTTTATTTTAAAGTTTATTTTATTCTAATCACTGACACCAGATTTGCCTAAAGCACTCAGCTCTTGTGACTCTAGGCTGAGGGGTTAATTAGTGCTACTGTCACAAATATAAAAGACTTTCAAGTTCTTAACAAATGTTTTATTTTTCTGCATTTGAAACAAAATCTGGATTATTTGTGCATTACCACATGTCATTTTGCAGATAAGTGAAGTTTTTGCTTTTATATTTTCACTTTCTTCAGAGTTTTGCTGTGAAGTTTGGCATTTATTGGTTTAGTTTTACGCCTCTGTAATGCTGACTGTGATTCTCTTACAGCAAAAAAAAAAAAGAAAAAAAAAGAAATTCATTTAAAAACGATCAACAAAAGCTGACTGTCAATCTGACATGCTTTGATTGTATCTGCATCTTGTTCAACAACTTTAACAAGAAAATCTCTTGACTTCTGTGAAGCTTTTTCAGTTTATGAAATGCATCAAATCAGACCTTTACCTCCTGCGACCCGAGCTTTTGTTTGGTGCATTTTTATATTCCCCTTTGGTATTTGTGCTCGTAGGACTTCATAAAGAACAAGGATTGTCTTCGAACAATTTGTTTTTAAAGAATATATTAGATTTCCAAAAGTTTGACTCTGAAAGGTCTGTGACAAAATTCAGCTATTTTAGAGTCAAACTTTAGCTAAACTGCAGACACAACTTTTTGGCATTTTGTGATGAGAAATCATCATATTTTCAAATAAACTTGGTCCACTCTTTGTTTAATACCTCTGGGGGGAAAATCTTTTAAATCCAACGATAAACTGTGCCAACATTGTGACAAAACAACAAAAACATGTATATATAGCAATTTAAGACTGTTGTTGTCAAGCAAGCTTCTCAGATATTTCCAGGCAGCATTAAGTGAAGTCTGAGCTCACTGCTCAGTTAATTGAGTGTTCAATTAGCCCCAAACTGAAGCTGAGACTGCCCTCTGGTGGCCACAAATCACCTCACATATCAACCTTAACATAATTACCACAAGGTGGCAGCTTTCACCCATCATATAGCTAAAACCAAAAACAACAAAATAATAATAATAATACTTTAAGGAGTTTAAAGAGATTAAAAACTACAGTGAAAGGTTTGATCAAAACTGCATAAAATTGATGATCCTGGAGTTGTAAATGGTGAAAAAAAATGTTTTGCACTTCACATAACTCCTCTTTCTTTCTCCAAAATAAAACCAATGAGCCCNCGTCTTGCTATTTATTGTTTGTCTAAAAGTTGACAAAGTTATTCATGCAGTGATTTTAGTTTGGATGAAACAAGATGAGTGAGACATCTGAATCATCAGGATGAAGCATCTGTCTGTTTTTCTCACATGTGAGCAGTGAACTTCAGCTGAGAGGTCAACAGACAAGAACAACAAAATATCTGTCACACTCAGCAACACTTTGAATCTTATTTATTAGCAGAGAAATCAAAATTATTGTCCTACAAGTTTGGTGTCCAGAGGAGGAACCTGACAGCACTTATTTAAAACAAGTCCTGCACATCCCAGCAGTCCTCAGCAGGTCTGCCAGCCGTGTTTTTGTCATCTCTGTTATCGAGCTGACATTTTGGAGCAGACAGGACGGATGCTGCTCGAACTCTTCACATCAGGGGAGCTCCCTGCTGAGCGACTACACTGAATGGACCACAGGAGGTCAACAAATTCACAAATACCGTGATATTTAGTTAATAATACAAGTTCAGGCCCTAAAATCAGAAGACTGGACAGAATGTTAGGATTTTATATCTTTATAATCTTATGAGAGAGTCATGCAAAGAAATATACAGAAGTCTTCCTCAGCAGCAGAGACAATCCCGATGAAGGTCATGAGTCATTTTTAACTTTATATTAGATTCAATACTAAAAGGTTTGCTGGAGAATCCTCCTTTTTGGCTTTCTGAAGGTCTCATTTTCTGTTAAGTCCTGATCCTGATAACAGATTGTGCTTTTTAAAAATACGAAGAAAGTGGATAAGTGGAGGGCAAAATAAAAACCTGTCAGGTATAAAATAAACCATTTACAGAAAAAGAACAAGATCTGAAAGTCATTTCTTTAAGAAATAGGAAGAAAAAAAACTGACACAAGACCTGAGAGATGTAGCATCTTTCAGTGTATACTGTAATTTGTGCAAAATACCGTTTTAAACTTTAATTATCTTAATGGATTCAACAAAAGAGGCGGGAACTGATTGTGTCTTTGTGACAGGCTTGTGACAATGTGCCCCTAAATCAAAAGTAAAAATGATTCTCGTCCTTGCTAAACGATCTGTTATCTGTCGACCCATCACACTTAAATCACTGCAGTTTCAGTATTTTTTTATATGGTAAGACTGAAACTGTGGTTTATTTGGTCAGTTATTCAGTGTCTATTTTTGGTAAAGGTAACTCCATTTTTAAACTGAAAGTGTGTGTGATTTAGTGCGAAACTTTGTAAACGGGAAATGGGGAACAGAATGAGGATGTAAGATGAGGAAGAGCAAAGGGAAAACCTCAGTTCACGCAGGAGCATGTGTCCTGACGGTACAGTCCTGGCCGTGTTTGTCTTACAGTAACTCTGATAACGGTTGCTCTGTTTCAGCTCCACAGCTCTCAGGTGTTGAATGTGGACGCTGTAGTTTATCATGACTGCCGAAGGCAACGGTGGAGCGATGTTTGTACCATTTGTTAGTAAAATATCTCATGAACCAGTGGAGAAATTTAATGAAATTCTCAGAAAGTAATCATTTCATATACATCTAAAACCGATAAAATTTTGGAGTCACCCTGATTCAAGATGCCCGCCACAGCTAATCAACACTAGCCAGTACAAAAATGGCTATGACTTGATCAATTTTGCAGATAATGAGCTAAAATTTTGTTTTGTGGTTGCTGAGAGTCATTCTCAACCACTATTAGTTGCAGTCAACCTAATTCAAGATGGCTGCCACAGATAATTGACCTTTGCCGAAACAAAAATGGCTGTAACCTACTCAAAATTTCAGGTAATGAGGCAAAGTTTAAGTGGTAGTAGCTGATAGTCGTCCTCAACAGAGACCACAGCCATCTTGAATTAAAACTCTGGCAGGAAAGGCAGCGGGAATTAGTTTGATTTAATTTTAAACGAGAGCACCAAATGAATATTATTCTATTTGAAGACGTGGTTCTGTGGAAAGAATATTAATAGTTACAATCTTACCTGCTGTAGATAGATGAACGACTTCAGTTTAGAGAAATAAAGTTTAATTCTGACTAGATTCATAAACTAACCAGCAGGACCAAGCCCAAAGTGGACTGCTGCCATCTTAAAGTAACTCCCATCTAAAAAAAAACTTCATAGCAGTTCATGCAAACAGTATTTTACAAACATTTACATGGCCATCAGTTTTGCATTTCCCATTTGTTTACATAAAGTCATGCAGTTTTTTGCATGGAAAAATCAGAGCAGTAGCAGCTCCTACTGCAGCCTTGGATACCATGTTTCTGACAGAATAACCAGGCAATGTGAAACTGACAGACTCAAAGTTCCATTCTGGTTTACTCTGACTAGCTGTTAGCTCAATGGTTAGCTCCAATCAACTAAAATATAGAGAGTAAGGTGGTGAGTGAGGGACTCTGTATTTAAAATGAAAGGTAAAAAAAACAAGAAACAATGAGTCTAAACTTCTTAAAGCGGAGGCGGCTGCATGCATGTAGAATATTCACCATAATTGATCACAGGCAAAACTTTGAAAAAGTGCTACCACCATTTTTTTCTTTGCAAGAGAAGTAAAGCATGATTTATTTCTAGAACAAAAACCCAATCTTCATTTAAATTTTTTAACTACGTTAGTAATATCTACATCCAATGAGAGCTGTTCACTGATCCAAATTCCCAAATACTTAAGAGGGGAACCTTTCAATTATTGTGCTATCAGATGTAAAGAGTCTCAAGTTATCAGGGTATTGAAAGTGAGCTTTGGATACAATCATATATTTGGTCCTATGGGTGTTTGAAGGGTGTTTCAGACCCTTCAGAGTACTTTGTCAAATCTGAAATGCAGTTTGTGGTTTTTCTTACACCTGTGCATTAGAGGAAGCAGATGTATAGACAACTGAGTCATTTGCATACACTACAAGTGCAATTCAGTTTCTTTATCTAACAGTGAAAAAAGAGCTAAAAAGAAACCTTGGGGCACACTTTTGGTTTTCTCAAGATAATCTGATTTGTGACCTTCAGCCTGGATAGACCGAGTCCTATCTGTTAAATAGTTTTTAAACCATTTCAGAGCTTTGGAACCAAAGCCAACAATCTTACGTTTGTCTAAAACTAATTCATGATCTACTGAGTCAAACGCTTTTGAGAGATTTACAAATAAGGCAGAAGTCTTCCAATTACTTTAACTGAAGGCTTGAATTAAAATATGTGCAATAAGCTCAGTAATAATATCTGCAGCTATCTTTAAGAGGTAAGGATCCGGGTTGTCTGGACCTGCAGATTTTTTTCTGCTCAAGCTTTCTCTTTCACTGTGGTAAAAGAGTGTGGATCAAAGATATGTGTCGGCCATCTTGAATCGAACTGACTCCAAAAGTCCATATAAATGTATGACAAAGGATTAGTATCTAAGAGTTTCACTAAAATCTGTCCAGTGGCTCATGATTATTATGTTTTTTTTCACTCTACAGAGAAATGAACATGCCCACATAGTCACCTGTCGCCTTCTGCAGCGGGCAGTAATTACGACAGTCAGGCTGGTAACTGATCCAAGCTGAGAACGCCACATCAACGAACATTCGTTATTAATCAACACATTACGGTTATAGATCAGGAGTCATGACAGCAATACTGAACCATGAAACTCATTTTTGCACCTTGTTCTCTTCAGAAAACAAAGGGACTTACCTTCATCTCAAGACAAAAAAACCCACATTTTCTTGACCTACTGAGATAAAACCAGCACGTTTACTTTGAGATAAAGGAACTGATCTTGAGAAAATCCCATTAAAATAAATAACAATTAAAATCCCACTTGATGAAAATAATTTTGAGCCTTTGTAAAACAATTACTTTTTATCTGAAGACATATCAATTAAATCAAATTAAATCTCTTTAATTATGCTACAATGATGAATTATTTAGAGCTGTTCAGCTCATTCTGTGAAAATCCCAGTATTGTCATATTTGACAAACAATCATGATGGGATTGTTTCATTAATTTTGTACCTCTAAGTATGAGTCACTGTTGAATTACGAGTATTCATCTTTCATGCGAATTAGGGAGAAAATACTAAAGGACCGACTCACCCTTTAAACTACAGGCTGATGAAACAGGTTAAACGTCAAGTAAGTTAAGTTTGACCTGTGGGTGAAAAGCCAGGTATGTCGCACACCGAAATGACAGTCGGAGTCGTTGGATTCCAGCCAATACATGGGGGATTTTATTGACACATTTACTCTTGATCAGCTTGCCCCAAAATCCCAAAGTATCTTTGAGAAAGGGCGTATTTATACAGAAATCAATGCATGATGACTATGCATACTTCTGACCATTTACGTAACTTCTACGACACTGGGTCTAGCTCAACCCAGTGTGTTTCCTGGATTCTAAGAACCAGACAAATCCTGTGTTCCAGGAATCCTCCTGTTATCACCTCTCACTGTTCCCAAGTTCTGGCAAAAACATCCGGACATAACTGGCAAAAACAACCGGACATTCCTAACAAGGCCTGGTGAACTTCTGCACTCTCTATTCTCCTCCACAGACCCAGCCGACTGAAGTGTGTGTTCAGTTTCTTACCAACCTCTTCTTTCAGGTTCATCAAGGTACGCAAGTGTGTCTCTCTGTTGACACATTACACGACATGTAGGTGTGTGCTTTTGTTGGCTGTAGTTCCCAGAATTTCCTCCAGAGTCTCTCTGATGGAAAGCACAAAGAGAAAAGCAGTTGTAGGGAAATGAGCATAAAAAAAAGAAAATGACATCAAAGAGTCACACAGAGAAAAACTATTGTGAGACTCTGCGTGTATGACGAACACAAAACCTCCCCCCACCCCTGACAGTTGTGGTTTTGCTCTAACTCATATATAAGCTGAGATGTGATACTGTGACATTTCTGAGAAAGACAACTGAGTTACACGAAGACAGGTTGCCTACATGGACTCCCCTGAAACGAAAAAACTATCATCTGTCTAGACTTTTCTGCTTCACCTCATGGAAACTTTTGATCACTTGAGATCACCTCATGGATTTGTTTTGTTTACGCTCCTTGCAACAATCAGCAAAGGTAAACTTCTTGAAAACCTTTTTAATTTCTTCCTTCTTTAGGAACTTAAAAAGAACTCTGTAGCTATAACGCCATCATGTAAAGACTCGGGGAGAGATAACGATCAAATGTGTGAAAGTGACAGTTCCAGTGCAGCAAATTACCAGCCACAGACAATGGTTAGCTTATCAGCTATGTGTGGTTTCAGGAGGTGACTCTTGTTCTGTTGCCTCAGTCAAGCGACTAACAAATAATGTTTAATGTTTTAAAACTTTTATTCAAAGCTCGGATCTGCGCCAGTCGGAATCATTTTTAAAGAATAAAATAACAAATTCCTACGAATAAATGTAAATTAGTTCTTTTAAAATGACTAAAAACAAACTGTATTGTTCAGTGAATCTGCAATCTGCGACCCCAATTCAGAAAAAAAGTTACGACTTTGTGTAAAATGTAAATTAAAACTGAATGAAATCATTTTCAAATCTCACGAAGCCATATTTTATTGGAACACAGTAAACAAATCAAATGTTTAAACTAAGAAACTGTATCATTTTTGGGGGGGAAAAATTTGAATTTGATAGCAGCAATGCATCTCAAAAAGTTGACACAGTCATGTTTATCGCTGTGAAGCATCTCCTCGTCTTTTAACAACAGTCTGTAAACATCAAGGACCTGAGGAGAGCAGTTGCTGGAGGTTTTGGAGGGAAGGTTGTCCCATTTTTGTCTAATGTAGGATTCTTTGCTGATTTTTTTGTTTCGTGATGCATGAAATGTTTTCAGTTGATGAGAGGTCTGGACTGCAGGCAGGTCAGTTCAGCTCCTGGACTCTTGCTGTTAGAATGGAGGCAGTCTGTGGTTCAGCATTGTCTTGCTGAAATATCTTCTCTGAAAAAGACATTGTCTGGATGGAAGCCTATGTTGTTCTAAAACCTTATACACTTTTGTGCATCAGTGGTGCCTTTCCAGATGTGTACCCCACCAATGCACCCCCATACCATCAGAGAGGCAGGCTTTTGAACTGTGAACTCTTGGATGGTGTTCACATATGACTTCTTCTTTGCCTGATAGAGCTTTAACCTGTATTTGTGGATGGTACACTGATCTGTGGAAGTGTTCCTGAGTCCATGCAGCGATGTCCAGAACAGAACCAGACCTGTTTTTAATGCAGAGGCCCCTGAAGACAAGAAGATCACGAGGATCCAGTATCGACTTTCAGCCTTTTCCTTTGATCTCAGTGACTTCTGCAGATTCTTGAAATCTTTTCATGATATTATGAACTGTAGATCATGATTCAATGTCTTTCCAGTTGTCCATTGAGGAACATTATTCTGAAATCGCTCCACTATTTTTTGCAGACTGTTGAATCTCTGTCCATCTTTTTTCAGCCTCTCTAAAATGTTCTTTTTATACCCAGTCCTCTTACTGACCTGTTGCCAGTTATCACATTTAGCTGTAAGATGCTCCTCCAGCTGTTTCTTATTTGTTACAACAAACTTTTACAGTTTTTGTTGTCTCTTTCCTGGCCCTTATAAGATGTGTTGCTGCCATAAAATTCAAAACTACCTTATTTTGTTTCTAAAAATGATAGATTTTCTTAGTTTCAATATTTGATATGCTTACTTTGTTTGAGAATAAAATGTGAGTTTATGAGCTTCACAAATCGTTGCATTTTTTTGGAATAAATGTCATAAAACCTTAAAGTTGTCAGAAACTTTGCTTCCATAATTAAAACAAGAATAACATCTGATCAAACACACAAAGTTTTCGTTAATCCAGTGGTCTGTTTACTGCGATATCTAAGAAAAAAGCAGCAAATGATATAAATCTGAAATCTGCTTTCTCCTCAGGGTTGGCATGTGAGGCTCCTTCCAGTCCTCAGTGCTTCAGACGAAATGAGGAAGAGTCTGTTTACATTTGCGAATGGGGCTTCGACACAAACGAGAGCGACGTGACATTTGACCTTTACTTTCAGTGAGTACTGCTCAGAGCTGCAGGCACAGAAGGTCTTCTCGGTTCATTGAGATTTTGGTTTGCATTTTGTAAAAGTGCAATGAATAGCAACAAGGTACACAGCATCCAAACAAACTTGTATCAGCTCTGTAAGGGATGTGGAGATGGGTGGCAGATCACCACTTCCTCCTGCTGCACAGCAGTGAAGCTAAACTATTGCAGAACCTTGATATCTTGATAGTAAAGGTAGTCAGCGTGCACGATTCGGTAATTTTAAACATTAAATCAAGTGCTCAGCTTCTAAAGGGAATTGTGCATTTAAAGGATCAGTGTTCACTGTAATAAAGCCTTATTTGTTATGGATAAAACTAACACATTTCATCTTCAATCAAGTGTGACAGTATAAGCAGGTCGGGAGGATAAACATGGCAGTAATATTGTTTGTACAAACACATTGCCCTCTGTGTGATTACTTACGTCAGAAATCAAATAAATTGCCATAATTTGAGTATTTGAAGGCCTCTTTGCAGCTGTTTTGTCAGCACACACAACAAAAAAACTCAACAAAAGAAAGTGCAGCAGTTTTATTTACCCATAAGCAGTGTTGCAAGTAACATGTTTTACTGTGAGGCGTACTCCATCAGTTGCTGTTAGGCTTTTTGTTTGCTTATGTGCAGCAACTACACCATAAACAGGGGTGGAAATTAGCCCCCGCCACCGGCCAAATGCGGGTAAATATTTGAAGTGGCGGGTGAATTTGATCAACACACACGCCACTGTGGCTGGTTGGCAATTTGAACAGAAAAAGGTGTTATTTGTCCTCCTGACATATAGGGGGCAGTAATGTGCT
>NC_051453.1:6502448-6562355 GCF_001649575.2 Kryptolebias marmoratus | reverse complement strand
GTTGTTGGATAATTAATGATCTAAATAACATTCAACCCGAGTGTTATTTAGATAAAAGCGAAATACCACTTCAGGCGGAGAAAACCCGCATAAAAATATTACAACAGTTCACTGCAAACCCATATGATGCACTCGATCCACTACAGATTACATGCAGTCTAACACCAATTAGATGTTGTGATGAGAAGCTATTTTATTTTCTGTTTTTCAAGAGTAGTCGAGGGAAGAACCGAAAGTTAAACGTTTTTTTTAACTACATTAATGACGTCATGACGTCGGTCAGTGTGCGTTCGTGCCTACTTACATACAAAAGCACAAAAAAATACTTCAAAAACACTCCACAGAAAATAAATTTCACTTTTCTGATTTTTTTATGTACATATATGCATCTTTTAATGGTTTAAAATTAAAAAATAAAATAAGAAAAATCTAGTTATTTCCATGCAGTGTCCAGAATTGTTCAGCTTGTAGGGCACCACAACTGCTTCCACCCACCTCCATCATAGTCATCATAATTGTGCATAATTGTTTGTCAGAACTATGAAATGTATGAAGTTACAGTAGAAATGCTCCGCTTCATAGCAACAAAAGCACTGTATTAGTAAAAAAAAAATGTAGCTTTATCATGAGTATGTGTTCAGTCAAGACCCCCACGTTCATGAAGTTTGCTTATTTCTGCCACATTAAATGACCTATATTTTTCTCTGTAGTGACATTATTGGCAGTGTATCAAAATTTATGAACCTGAAGAAGAACCGCACGGAGATCATTGAGGAAAAACTGACCGTTGGGTATAAAATTGACTTCTGGGTGGATGCTCGCGCTGGAAACTCGAGCTGCACGTCACCCAGGAGGTCCGGAGTGCTGGTGGACTCAGGTACTGACGGCTGTTGTATGGACGCACACACAGGGGTGGGCAACCCTGGTCCTGGAGGGCCACTATCCTCCATGTTTTACTTGTTTCCCTGCTCCAACACACCTGATTCAGTGTTAAATTACGTCTTCATGTTCTGCAGAAGCCTGTTAATGACACTGATTCAAATCAGGTGTGTTGGAGCAGAGGAACAAGTAAAACATGCAGGATGGCGGCTCTCCAGGTCCAGGGCTGCCTACCCCTGGTCTAACTGGTCTGTTTTTCTTTACAGTTAAATATGATGCACCACAGAATATTTCGGTGTTCTGGTCGGGAAACAACCTCAGCTTAAGCTGGCTAGCTGCAGAGGAGCATCCAGCTTTAGCAGAGGTCTGGTTTCGACAATATGAACACCCAACAGAATCATGGGAAAAAGTGAGAGTCACTGCTGATTTATCATTAGATTTAAATCAGAGAAGTATTTAAAAACTATAAACTAACTTCACTGTTCTTGCAGAGATTAATAAATACCACAGATGAGGCTTCTATGTGTGAGTACTCATATTTACGTTTTATGTTTATGTGTGTGTTTGTCTGTACTGTACTTGGTTTGTAGGCAGCAAAAAGTCATTCCCTAAACACACTTTGAGCATTAACTGATCTGTTTTTGAAACCTTGCTGATCTTTAAATGCACAATAAACTATTACTGGTAAATTGTTATCACTTCACAGTGATAAACTTAAAGAAAAAAAAACCTGCAAGGAAGAAAAACGGTCACAAACCAACTACATCGTTGTTTTCTTCCATTAGTCTTTACTTCATGTCTGGTAATCCTTCTTTTAATACTCTCTGGTTTGAGAAGATGTTAAGATGTTTGGGGCAAGATTTGGTTGGAAACTTCACCAAATTAAGAAACATTAAACTGCTGTGCCTAGCTTGCAGCCTAATGTGATCAGACAGCTAAAGTAGGACATTAGTCTGTGTTTTCTGCTGCCTGGGTGTCATGGGCTACGTTCTCACTGCAGGCGAAAGTGACCCAAATCTAATTTTCTTGCTTTTGTCTGACTGTGACAAATCTGATCTTTTTTTTTTTCAAATCCTACCCAGGTTGCTTTCATATGTGGTACTAAATCGGGTACATATCTAATGTTTTTGAAGTGACCTCAGTCTGAATCTACACTAACAAATGATGCTAATATTGGTCCTTTACTTTTAGTCGCTCTCGTTCCAGAAGCTCAATTCTGTGCAGAAGTAGACAGGAAAAGTGAGATTAAATGTAACCACTGGACAAAACGAGCATTTCAGCTAATAATTTCTCTGATTGCACAACAACTGATCCACATTTACTTTTGTGAACACAGTGTTCTGCGTGTGGTGTCACGTATTCTTCTGCACCAGCGAGTCCCTTCAGGACCGTAGACTGTTCACGGTGGTCACATTTAAATTATAAAGTGAATGACCATGCAGAAAAAAAAATGGGTCTCAGCATAAAACCTGAAATGAGCATTAAGACCTGCAGTGTGAGCAAAGCCGCTGTGGTTTGTAATATTCTGGGGCAGAGCAGCAGTAAACACCACCCAGACTGCAGATCACGGCCACATTAGTGACGAACAAGACCATTATTGGGTCAGATACCATTTATAAAAGGAGGAGGTTTTTAGAGATGGCAGCCAAGGCAACAAAAATATAAGAGGGTCATTGCACCCCCACCCCCCTATCCTTAATGGCACCTCTACATTTGAGAAAACACTAAGTAATTATTTTTTCTTTTCATTTAAACAGATAAGGTCATTGTTGTGAATCTTCTGAAGAATTCAGCTTACCAGATTCAGATCAGACATCAGTCTATGAAAGCCAAAAACTCTCTGTGGAGCAGCTGGTCTCCAGTGATTATTGTCCCTGCAGGTAAACTCGTGTCACTTATAGAAACACATGAACCATATCATCATGCTGCATCACTGCCATCTCTGTTCCTCTGATTTGAAATAGTTATTAGACAGACAAAAAATACAGCTAATTGTGTTTAAATTGCTGCCAATTACAAACAACTGTAACCAAACAGAGACACGCCTCTAAACCTTTTATTTTAGGGCCAGAGAAAAAGAAGTTTGAATTTTTGAAATGAGTAAAACATGAGTAAAATAAAGAGCTTAAAATGAATTGTCTGCTTTTATTACAGAACTTGAACATAAGCCTGAAGTCTCCAGTAAAATAAAATTTGTTAGCCACACTCGGCAGGTGACGCTAACTTGGAAGGTAAGTAAAAAAAAAACAATAAAAACTTTACACCTATATGTTTAGTGAAGGGTCCAGGTGCTGAACTGACCTGCCTGCAGTCCAGACCTGTCACCAATTAAAAACATTTGGTGCATCGTGAAATATAAAAATTGGCCAAAAACGACGCAGGACTGTTGAACAGCTGAACGACATTCCCTCCAAAACCAACCAAATCAAATTCAGTTTTACCTTTGTGCTATTTTTTTTATTTAAACATTTGATATGTTTACTGTGTTCAATCAATTTGCAAGTTATTGTATTCTGCTTTTATTTACATTTTACACAACATTCCAGCTATTTTGGAGTTGGGCTTGTATACTCTATGCATAAAGAAATATCTCCTTATTTTGTTCTGTTGTGCATAAATGTTATATAAATTGCACTTTCTTCTGTTCTTCAGTCGGCACCACGTGCAGCAACACTCAGTGGTGTGAAATACAGGCTGAATGACACACAGTCGTCTCGTGGATGTCCGTGTAAGAAGAAGAGCCGTGAAACGAGCACAAACAGTTACACGTTTTATGTGTCGTACTCAGCCGTCAACATCACTGTTATTGCCAGAAATGCAGCGGGGGAGTCACCTCAGGCAATCATACAAGTACCAGCTGCATCTGCAGCAGATTTAAAAAGTAGGTATGAAAGTGCATGAGTGTGTTTTATGTTTCAGATCATGTTTATTTCCTTAAGCAACCCACAAAGACTTTTTTTTTCTTCCTCTCTGCCAGTTTGTGACAAATCGTTGCTGAATAAAACAATAAAGAAAAGAACATGCCTTGAGTTCTATGAGCTGCAGGACGCAGATTTAAAGCCAGAAAGTGTGATGACGTTAACAGCACGGAAACAAAAAAAAGAAAAACAGAAAATAAACAAGAGTAAGTTATTTTTCACACTCTTTTGTGTATTTTTTTAAAAATATTTTTAATGCTTGCACCAACCTAAACTACTGTAATAATTTGAAAACATGGAAATTCATGGCCTAAATATTACTTTCACCTTGATGAGGATGATAAAATGCCAAACAGGGCAAAAACACACTTTTTATTTCTGTTGCAGCCATGAAGGATTTCACACGATACCTTTACTTTGAACACAGATGTGATGATGGCAAACCCCAGAAGGTTAAAATGTGCCTCTTTTATAAGAAAGAAGGTGGTAAGTATCTTCAGTGAGCTGCCAGGGTCACTGGCTTTATCCGAAATTGTTAGTTTTTTCACCTCCCACTCATGCAGGGAACAAAGCTGTTATTGTCGTAATTGTTCATAGATTTATATCACAGGGATCTGCTTGATGGTACAGCAGCTCATTCAGAATTTCCACATGTGGGATGTAAACGTTAAACCTGAAGACAGCAACAGAAATGAGTATTTATTCAGTTTTGAGATCATTTCAGAAAACAGTGCTGCAGCTTTGCTTCATTTAAAGATCCTAAGTTAAAAACATTGATACTTATGGTCTCATCTGGTCCTAAAGTTCCTCCACTGGTCATCCTCATCCTAAAGTATTATGAGTTCATACAAATAATGGATTTACAAACACTCAAACATAATTTAAAGCTAATTTTATCTCAACTTTAGACTGAACTCCACGTTATTCGTTCAGGTCTGCACATGTGCTTTGACTGCAGCCAAAAACTACCTGAAGGAGACTGTCCTTCAGTTAGTTTTGTTACTGTTTTTTAAGATTTCACAAATCTGTTTATCTTTAGTGTTTGCATGAGTGGGTTTTGCAATGACAGATTTATTTATTTATTTTTCTGCAGTTTTGCATTAGCTGAATTAAAGTCACGAGGCTGCAGCCAGGCTGCTGAAACACTGAAAAACTTTCTCTCAGTGCAACAAGAGTTAGAAAAGCAGTCTGATAGTTTCTGCCATGTTTTATTGTAGGAGGGTGTTAAATTTTGTTTATTTTTTTACTTAATTTCATAACAAACTGATGCACAGTGTTCAGAGAGCTCAGCTTTGATTCAGTCTGTCTATAAATTCTCTGAAAATCTGTGCCTTATCTATAAAACTCTTGTCTCATCTACCCTTTTTGTGTCAATTTGAATCCACAGGGCAGTTTTCTCATTTCTGTCTTTCTCATTTGATTAGATTAATCTGAGCAGGAGACTAATTAGTGTATCAAAGTCCACTGTAAAGCGATTAAAAATATACATGAATTACGTTTTCTGATTCAGTGCCAAACAAAGAACCGAAGGACTTCGCCGTTGTTGCCGAAACACAAAACTCTGCTTCCCTGTCCTGGAAAGGGATTTCACACGAGCACCTGCGAGGCTTCCTGACACACTACAACCTGTGCAGCGTGAAAATCAGTTCACAGGATGGGAAGAAAGGTACAACAATCACAGGTTTTTCTCATTTATGTCTTTTTTTAAAGGTGTTATTGGTGTGTAGACAGTTAAAGTTGCAGACATTGTAACAACTCTGTTCGTTTCTTCTTCTGATTTGATCAGAGTGCTTCAACGTATCTGCCTCAGCGACAAAACACCACCTGAAAGGTTTGACACCAGGAACCAAATACAACATCAGCCTGGCTGGAGTGACACAAGCAGGAGAAGGACCTTTAGCCACACAAACCATCACCACATCCCCGGAGAAACCTATAAATGGTACCAGACCTGGAGAATCTGTTATTGTGTCTAAATGCCATTTTAAGTTTATATAAATCAATTGAGTATTTCTTTGTCCATCTTTGACCTTCTTTTCTTTGCCTCTCTCTTCCTTAAATCAGTGTGGCTGAGTTTTGGATTGCTACTCGCATTCTTCTTACTCTCAACATGTTGCACAGTTGTCTTAAAGAGGTAAGTTATACCTTCTTTTTAAATATTTTTATATAGAGGATTTAAATCCCTGACTGGGTGTGTTGGACAGGGGCACACATGAACAGACACTTTGTCAGATCTGTTATTTATTACCTCCATTTTAAATTTCTTCTTCTCATTTGTCAAACGAATGTTCCTTGCATTGTAAGATTAATGTAATGCACATTAAAATGAACTTGACTGTATGTATGCAAAAACTGTGATAACATGAAAGTGATACAAATCCTTTCTCCTTATTTTCTGTAATAATTGCTTACTGTTAAAATATGTAGTGATTAATTACATTTTAATCTCAGTTTGCTCACGTTGCATTTATGAGAACAACTTCTGCCGTTTTCTGTTAGAATCAAAAGTAAGATCTTCCCTCCTGTGCCGATACCCGTGATACAAGATTTTACCCCCCGTCCGCCGGAGAGTGAGGTAAAAAGAACTGCATACAATATCAAACTTTTATTTTCAACGGTTTTGCACCTGTCAGAAAGGCTGTTTCACCATAAATCTGCATTTATCAGTGTTTTTAATCCAGCTGTATAGCACCTGAGATTAGCATGTCTATAATATAACTTATAAGCTTTATTTTTAATCACCCTGGAAGATAAATTGGAGGAAAGTCCCCGACAAATCTGTTGAAAGATGATATGAAAGAACCACAAACTTTTAATTTAACCATAAAGCAGAACTCTGTGTTGAGCACATGATAAATGACAGTAAACTATACAGTAATGCAGTGTGGTCACCCATTACATCAACTTTATGTCCAGAGGACATAGGTTAAGTTGTTTCAGTGGCAAAAAAATAAAAAGTAACATGCACAAACCATATATAGGAACAGAATAAATTTAGACCAGAAGTGTTTGAGTTGTAGGATTTAGTACTTTTAATGCTAAATGCATCATTATATATCTATCAAAGCCTGAGTCTCTAATTTAATTTTAGATGTCTTGTACTGCCATTTCTATCCCAGGGTTTGCTTTTGCTGTTACGTCTCATTTATTTCCTTATTTACTCATTTATTTGACATTTTAAAAGAAATAAATGTTCAAAACAAGAAGTATTGGCTCAATAAAGTTATCATCAGAGAAGTTAAAATGTTTTCATCACTCCAGCATCCAGAAAGTATTCATTTGTGTGTCAAAGGCAGAATACTTGCACAACTAGATGCTTTGTCGCAGAGCAATTTATTAAATTAAATGTTGGTGTTTTAATTAGATGCATCACAAGGTCAATAAATCGGTTATTTTACAACAGCTTCTTTGAAAATTACTGTTTTATTCTTTTGCACTTTATTACAAAAGACTGCTGTTCCTCTTCCACTTAAAACTAATATATATTTCCAACACCAAGCAGAGAGTTTCACATGAAACTGCGGGGTTTCTTTTGTTTCTTCCTCTCAGACCACTGAATCTGTGTTCTGGTGTCCACAGCAGGAGATGTGGGAGAGAAAAGAGGAAGTGCACGAGCTCACGCTGCACCAGATTGTTTCAGAGCAGAAGTCTGTTTCAGAAGAAACCTCCTCCTTCAGACGGGAATGGGTCGACAGGACCGACGAGCGCTCGGAGGCCGAGAGGACTGACTCAACCAGGTCCGATGACGAGCGCTCGAGTCTGGACTCAGCAGGTCAGATGCTGAGGAGAACACAGATGACAGAACCTGAACGGGTGGAAAACGAGCTCGCCATGCTGATCTACAAGAACGGTTTGGTGTTCGATGAGAAGTCAGAGTCTCCAAATCAGTCTGACTGTTGAACTGAGAACAAGCAGACTCCTGTGTTGCTAAGGACACTTTTTTTTAATAAATTTTTATTTGCTAAAACATGTAGTATTATTATTTAAAATTGTGTGACTGCTGGGGATTGGCACCAGCTCCCCACGACACAGAATGGAGAAGTGGGTAAAGAAAATGAATGGATGGATGGAAACTTTTATTTTGTTGCTCTTTTTAGTTGTCATTAACTTTCCAGTTATATGAAACTGGGAGCCAGTACTGTACACGGAAGCAGAAGGTTTAATTATTGCTTTAAATTTGCTGATTATTTATAAAACTTTGTTTAAAAATTAGATATGAAAAATATCTTGGTTTTGATTATTTTTATTCCAGACTGAATTCTTGGTAATTATCACTATTCAGTATAAAGCAAAACCGAGGTAAAATATTTTACCATTTCTTTTTTAATTTCCATTTGTACTGATGATTGTTGTCATGTTTCCCACTTTTAAAACTTTGACAATTAAAAATCAGAAATTTGGATTTCAAGTTTGGTTGTATTCCGGCCAGCTGCATGGAAAGAATCATATTTAAAAATGATCGTTTTTCCTCCAGCTCTTTCTATTACAAGGTTTATTTTCTGCACAAAAGCAGCGTGCAAATAAAACTCTGGCCCTTTGTTGGTCACCTTGAAATGACACACGAGAGCAAAAGCAAAACTATATGGGAAGGCTTAAAAAAATTCAGTCATGAGCCTGGTGAGAACTGCATGACAGGAAGTGGTCAAAAGAAAAAAAAAAATTGACCTTAAAAACAGTTGCTCCTGCAAGGTGAAAAACCAGATTACTCATTACCAAACACACTTGTGCAGCTTTTGATCTGTCGCGTTCAGACTGAAGTGTGTCCTGCTTACATGTGAGAAGTGCTGACAGACTTTTCCTCTGCAGTTTAAACTTGCAGCAGAGTCAAAAAAAGTCCTTTTCATGTCTGTTTTAGAAGAATGAAATGAAAAGCCTCGTTGTGTCAAATACAGTGTTTATCTCTCACCGCATTGGGACGAAAACCTCTTAGTCTTGACCACAGATGCATCTGATAAACATGTGGTTAATATCATCTGCATGTGTAAATACACTGAGGGTTACTACAGTTTCATGTTAAAAATTTTTTTTAAAAGATTCAGCATTTATTGATCAAAATATAACAGAAGTTATAGTTTTGTTTTTTAACCTTTTCAGAGACATTCTTGTGTCCCTTTCATGATGTTTGCATTAAAATCTTTATTATAATCTTTATTTATGAGCTGTTCTTTTATGGAAGATCACAGAGAAGCCTGACGAGAGCATTTAAGGCCTTATATGGACCAGTAGTGTCCAGACCTGGTCCTGGAGGGCCACCATCTTGCATGTTTTAGATGTTTCTCTGCTTTGACTCACCTGCTTTGAATGAATTAGGCATGCATCAGTGATTCTATCCTGTTTATACATGAAGGTCCTAATTCTTGCATTGTTCTTAAGCTGGAGTAGGCTGATTTAGTGATAAACTTTATGTGACGTAAAATTCAGATCCGAGTCCATAACTGCACTCAGGTTTCAGGCTTTCTTTGTAGTTTTTAGCACCACTGAATCCAGTTCAATGCTCATTTATAGTCTTCTGGGTTTTTTTGCATTGAGCTGAAGGGAATTCTGGCCTGCTCACTTATTCATATATTGGACATGCTTACTCAGTGGCTCTAAGTGTCTATGGTTACGTAGTGACCCATGATTGTAGAGCTTTGTGTCATCAACATAAGTATGGTGAAATATGTTGTAATAATCAATAACTGGAGCGAGAGGGAGCGTGTAGATATTAAATACAAGTGTCCCAAGAATGGAGCCCTAAGGAATCCCACATCTGATTTTTTTTGTCAACTCAGGTTCACGACTGCCAAATGAAACAAAGTAGACCTGGTTTGTCAAATAAGAGGTGAACCAAATTAAAACAAACTAAAAAAAAAATGTTTTTCATATTTCATGGACCTCTACAACTGATTACAATTGGGAGCAATTCAAGATGGCCTCCACAGCCAATAGGTATAGAGTTAAAATGTTATGCGGTAGCCATACTTTAAATTATATGATAAATTGGCTTGCCATAAGTTCATAAAAAGTAAACCTGGGTTGCGAGTATGTGACTCTGGCGCCACCCAGCGGTCAGATGGCAGCAGCGCAGCGGACGGTCGGACGGCAGACAGCCGGTAGGCGGAGAGGTCATCACCGTGTGCACCCGCAGGACCTCAGGCAGCTGGTTACTGCTTGTTCCGGAGCCACAGCGTGTGTTTTTATACACTTTAACCCCCCATGAACCGTCCAGTCATGCCGGTGATTCCCTGCTAACATCCTTGAAAATGCCCTATGTGTGTTGGTCGGCGCTAGAAGATGGCGGAGAAGGATGGCGGCGATTTTGCTCCGAAACATTTGCAGAGCAGGTGAGTGTGAGTGAGTGTGTGAACTGAGGATGTGTCTCCATCATGCCGGTGTCTCCGTCCCGGCAGCGTCCTCGGCTCCTTGACCAACCCGAGAATGCGGCTCGCTGTGCCGCTCTTCAACGCAGGAAACACCGAGGCTTGGTTTCGGGCCTCCGGGCACCGGGTCTGCGTCAGCCTCGTATGAAAAGACATTTTATTGTTAAACAAATATAATAATGTCTAGACTTTTATCTGTTCGTTCAGCGATTCTAAGATCAAGAATATTAATAATTAGATGCGATATTAAAATCTTTAAAACATCCAAAGTAAGATTTATCAGCATCATTATAAACAGAATGAATGAAGTTGACTTTCTGAAGATAAAAATTAGTCAGTTAAGTTGTTTTTATTTTAATTTATAAGCAAAACAAGCTTACCTGGTTAGTATTGCCAGGTAAATATAAGTACATTTATATAAATTGTATAAAAAGTTTTTTTTTTTTGTAGTTTTGAAAATTGTAAATTAGGTCAGGTTTACATTTCATGTGAGGTCATTTATTTCCAAAGCTACATTATTCCTTTATTTACCTCTGTATGTTGTGTTTGCACTGTCAGATTTTGCATTATAAAGTTCACTGATGGAGCAATACTTTCTCACCCTCTAACCTTCTGTCTTGCAGATGCATTTATTGTTTCATGTGCAGCAGTAAAGTGCCAAAAAAAAAAGATAAATAGTTTTGTCTTTGCAGAGTGTTTGTGTCCTGGCTGTGTATGGATACATTCTCACTAATGCAAAGGCTCTGCACACCAAATGCATTTCCAACTGGCTGAGTAATAAATCGCGTTAAATGTCCATTTGGTAGTCATCGGATACTCCTTATCCACCCAGAACGACACATTTTTTTATCAGCAGATACCTCTTAAACGTAACTGGAAATGAATTGGATTGTGTGTAAATTAAGGAGAATATATGTGAAGTTTGGTCAGATGGTCTTAAAAGAACAATTGCTGTGCCTTTTTGTCTTTCCAGTATGGCTAACAAGAACAGCACCCTACGCTGCACGTTCTCTGCTTCGAGCCACAGCGCCACCCTCCTCCAGGGCTTGTCGGTTTTACGAGCTCAAGGTCAGCTGCTTGACGTGGTGCTGTCCGTCAACGAGGAGCACTTCCAGGTCCATAAAGCAGTGCTGGCTGCCTGTAGTGATTATTTCAGGTTAGTCTTCAGCAGAAGACCTGAAGATGTCCATTTATATTTTGAACTGGAAGCACTTAGCTTGGGCTCTTCTCCAGAGTAACTGAATGAAATCAATAATGCATTACTGTACAGTACTGAATGTCCTCGCCTCGTTGTAAAACATGTTTAACTCTACACTGCTGGGTGTATTTATTTTTTTTTATTAAATCTACAACACAGAGGAGCATTACTAAGTTTGTGTTTAAATAAGACCCACAAATTGGAATTTGTAGGAATAGATTTTCCAAAAAAAAAAGGAGACTGAGAAGGCTTTAAAAAGGTTAATATTAAACAAACAAAAAAGGGATTAAAAAATGCAGCACAGTATATTTGCTTGCTTGACTCGATCATGAAACATAATTTATGTAATATTTAGGTTTATGCATTTAGAAGAAGTGGAGTTGTAAACTAATATGTAGTCTTCCTCCGTCCTTTTGTTTCAGAGCTATGTTTACAGGAGGCATGAGGGAGTCGAACCAAGATACCATTGAGCTGAAGGGATTGTCTGCCCGAGGGCTGAAACACATCATCGACTTTGCCTACAGTGCAGAAGTCACTTTAGACCTGGACTGCATTCAGGATGTCCTTGGAGCTGCCGTGTTTCTGCAGATGGTTCCCGTCGTGGAGCTCTGTGAGGAGTTCCTTAAGTCGGCAATGAGCGTGGAGACCTGTCTGCACATCGGGCAGATGGCCACCACCTTCAGCTTGTCTTCCCTCAAAGAATCAGTCGATGCCTTCACCTTCCGTCACTTCCTCCAGATCGCCGAGGAGGAGGACTTTCTGCACATTCCCATGGAGCGCCTCATCTTCTTCCTTAAGAGCAACAAACTAAAGAATTGTAAAGAGATCGACCTCTTCCACGCTGCGATCCGGTGGCTCCAGCATGACGAGTCCCGCCGGGCTCAGGCTAGCAGCGTCCTCTGCCACGTGCGCTTTCCGCTCATGCGCTCCTCAGAGTTGGTGGACAGTGTTCAGACCGTGGGCATCATGGTGGAGGATGAGCTGTGTCGTCAGTATCTCCTTGAGGCCTTCAATTATCAGATCCTTCCCTTTCGACAGCATGAAATGCAGTCCCCGCGGACGCTCATTCGCTCTGACATTATTTCACTCATCACCTTCGGCGGGACACCGTACACTGACAACGACCGCACAGTGAGCACCAAGGTGTACTATTTCCCTGACGCCACTTCCCGCCAGTTCAAAGAGCTAACAGAGATGGAGCTGGGCTGCAGCCACGCTTGCGTCGCCGTACTCGATAACTTTGTGTATGTCGTAGGGGGACAGCACTTACAGTACCGCAGCGGGGAGGGGGCGGTAGACAGCTGCTTCCGCTATGACCCACACCTGAACCAGTGGCTGCGCATCCAGTCCATGCAGGAGGCCCGCATCCAGTTTCAGCTCAATGTGCTGCAGGGACAGCTTTACGCCACCGGAGGGCGGAATCGATCAGGCAGCCTGTCATCTGTGGAGTGCTACTGTCCAAAGAAGAATGAGTGGTCTTACGTAGAGCCGCTAAAACGCAGGATTTGGGGTCACGCTGGTACTTCCTGTGGAGAAAAGCTGTACATCTCAGGAGGTTACGGCGTCTCGTTAGACGACAAGAAAACACTTCACAGCTACGACCCGACATCAGACCAGTGGGACTTCAGAGCCCCCATGAATGAACCCAGAGTGCTGCACGCCATGATCGGCACCCAACGCCGCGTTTACGCGCTGGGCGGTCGCATGGACCACGTGGACCGCTGTTTCGATGTGCTGGCAGTTGAGTATTACGTTCCAGAGAACGACCAGTGGACTACGGTCAGTCCTATGAGAGCGGGGCAGTCCGAGGCGGGCTGCTGCTTACTGGACACAAAGATTTATATCATAGGAGGCTACAACTGGCACCTGAATAATGTCACCAGCATCGTTCAGGTGTACAACACAGAGACAGATGAGTGGGAACGAGATTTGCACTTTCCAGAATCATTTGCTGGCATTGCTTGCACGCCGATTATACTTCCACAAAACACGACGCAACGGTAAGCATCTGACCTGCAACTGTGAAGACTTTATGATTCCACGTGCTCTTTCTCTGCCGACCATTGAATCGCCTGAAAATGTGAAAATCTTGTATGCATGGTTACGTGTCTTACGTGGAGGAATGACTCAAAACACTACAAAGCATTACTCACAGTTCTTTGGAAAGCATGTGTATTTAACTTGAGTTTCTTTTAATAGGAAAACTCAGAAGGGTTTTTATTTTACTGAGTAACAGATTGTTAGACTTATTTTGAAAAACTGTATTTTTCAGACTAATTTAAAGGCTTGAACATGTGATTAATCTATTATTGCACATTTTAATTTATGTAGACGTTAACTGGCCCAAGATTGCCTAGTTTATAGCACTTTCTATTACAAAAATACAAAGTTTGTAAAAGGGTTTTATTTGTCAATCAAGGGCTTTTAAGTTACAAATGGCACAAATTGATTTTATTTGATCATTTATTCACAGTTAGTGAAAGATTCAGCATTTAAAATGTTGATCACCTTGATCGTACAGTTGTTTTTTTTTCTTTTTAATCTCATCTTAATTTTATTATTCACACAGTCAAGGTGACTGTAAATTTTACTGTGGATGTCTCCTCAGATTTATTAATCATAAAAGCCACATATCAACACTTAATATCTGCACAAAAAAACGAGTATTGGATGTGTTATTGTTCTGAATTGAGCATTATGGTGTTAGCTCTTTTTAGTCCGATATTGTTTGTTTCCTGAGCAGAAAACTTGATGCTTTTTTCAGAGTCGACTTAACAAACCATTGTGGATCTCTTATGGCAGCTAAATAATTGATGTTGGTGTTTTTCCATAAAAAAAACAAGCTTTTTTTTTGTCTGCTCAAATAAACCAAATTTTAACATTACTGAACATAAATTATATTTGTAGGCATTTTGATGCCTACGATTCATTTGATCCCCATTTCTGTATTTTGTTTCCTGGTTTTTTGCTCATTTCAGTGCATTGTTTATCGGACTTTTAAGATTTATGTTTGATCAGTATAATGGTGTTTACCTGATGCACATATCTTGTTTTTCCTTTTAAATGTGACCCACGAGATGGAGGAGTTTCCTCTTATAAAATGTCTTCGTCTGTCTGCCTTTGTGTGTCTTGTTCTACCTGTACCAGTGAAAGCACAATATATTGTTAAAGTACAATACAACAAAATCTGTTGTACTCAATGGGGAATGTATACTTTTGTGTAGCTTTATTCTTCATTAAAGGAGTATTATGCTTTAAAATGAAGCCTAATGAAGTGTTTTTTTTTTTGTCTTTGCTTTGGTGGAATGATATACTGTGAGACTCGAGCACCACATGAATTAAAAACAATTCATTTTAAACATGAGTGTTTGCCAAAGCTTTTGTCTGAAATCTGTTCTCTTGTTTTACTGTAACAAGCTCCTGATTATTCAAATCTGAATGTTTTTTTCTTTCAGCTCATCATCAGTAAAGGAACGAATATTGTAACAGTCAGATTTGGACCCTTGTTTTGGAAGAAGTGAGCGTGCAGTGAATCAGTTTACACAAAGGATTTTTCTCACAATGGGAGCAATGATTTGGTTTCATGTATGAGCAGAACCCCAATTTCATGCAAAGACAAGTAGTTTATTCTGTTGTTGCATTTATAGAGAAGGTAATCGTTATTTATGGTATTTAGTGTAAAACTGACAAGGCAGACGTTTTGGTAAACATAGAAAGTTGAAAGTTTTATTTGATTTATCCGGTTACTTTCCACCTGGACACTTTTTTTTCCATGGCTGCTGTTTGTATTCCACCTGATATGAATACCCCTTTTATTTATTTATTTATTTATGTTACTATTTATAACGCATCTAGGGCACACAATTCCCCCTGTGGTGATTCTTATTTTATCTGAAGCTCCCCCTGCCTCGCACTCTGGCAACAGCGGGAGCGGAGAGCGGCAACATCAATAGGCACGTCGAGCGGACGTCATGACGACAGCAGCAGGCCCTCGCGCTGTGCGTAGCGTAACATTCCATTGAGAAGAAGAGGGAAAGATGGCGTCCTCGAATAATCCTCGCAAATTCAGCGAAAAGATCGCTTTGCACAACCAGAAACAGGCGGAGGAGACAGCTGCCTTCGAAGAGGTGATGAAAGACCTGAACATCACCAGAGCCGCTCGGGTAAGCGCTCCCCACAGCCGCGGCTGTTTACGTTTCGGCGGCGCTGCTGTGTGGCAGTTAACCAACACTGCGGAGGCACAGAAACGAGAGGCTGGTGAATTGTTAAAAGTTCACATTAACGTCCTCTGCTGCAACAGTGCGGCGTCAGTGCGTTTCCATTTGCGAATGCACACGCTAGCGTTTGTTTATTTGTTTATTTTAACCTTCGAGTGCAGCGTTTAATTAGCTTCTTTTTTTAAGCTAGCTCGCTGTGAATAATGTGCACCTGTTCTCTCCCTGTCTGTGTCTGGTCCGAGCTGCCGCTGACCGCCGCTCGACTAGTTTGTTTACGGGCGCACACAGATCGCCGCATAATAACACGCTGTGATATCGGCAAGGTGGAAAAGCGGACACCGACAGAGATCTCCGGCTGGGGCTAAGGGAAGCATCGGTTAGCCAATCAGCCCCACGAGCCGTGGATTCCCTCCGCCCCCGGTGTTGTGCCTAGAAAAGCACCCCGGTCACAGGAAGCGCATTTCACAGCTGAAAAGTTAAAGAAAAGTGACGAATGGGCTCATCCATTGCCTTTAAGGACTCAGTCATAAGCAAAAAAATTCATAAAACGAGTAAGGCAATGCAGGGTTGGGCTGCACAATGTGTTGCAAATTTATCGTGGTTGCAATATCAATCCATCAATATCTTCAATATCATATTTCAATTACCATGCGTTTTTTTCTGCATGCTAGTAATATGTATGACCCATGCTGGCCAAGGGAGCCACAATCTCAAATACTTCAAAAATGATGCACAGTTTGTTTGCAGAAATTTGGCAACAAGGCTAGTTTTGTTTTTATTGGTTGACAACAGGAGTAGAGGGTGACACAGTGGAACAGTGGTTAGAGCTGTGGCCTCCCAGCAAGAAGGTCGCAGGATTACATCCTGGCCTGGGGCCTTTCTGGAGTTTGCATGTTCTCCCTGTGTATATGTGGGTTTACTCCGGGTACTCCGGTTTCCTTCCACAGACCAAAAACATGCATGTTAGGTTAACTGGTAACTCCTAAATTGTCCCTAGGTGTTTGTCTCTATGTGTTCCTGCCATGGACTGTCCAGGGTGTCCCCCACCTATTGCAAAGTGACAGGCTGGAGACCGGAATGGAGAAGCGGGTAAAGAAACTGGATAGATGGAGAACACCCTTTGCCAGCTCGGGTCACATATTTGGTCAATCTAATGGACTCTCCCTGGCCTTGGTGCCCACACCAGGTTTAGTGCAAAGAAAATGTGGGATTGTTGCAGTTGTTATCATCACTGCAACATTAAGCAATAATATCACACGTCGCAACTTTTTCTAATATCGCGCAGCCCTGCTACAAGATGCTTTTTACGGCGTGTTAGGCTTGTGAATTCTGTAACTATGTAACTTTTTCTTCTCATCAGAAAAAAAAGTATATATATTTTTTTGGCATTCTATCAAAAAAGCACCACTCCTACATATATAACATAATAATATTTTAATTGTGCCCTTTGGGTACTGAAAACCAGGAGTGCTTTCTGATTTTTATTTGATTTATTAGTAAAAACAAGCCCCATGAAATGTGCTTCCAGTGGTGGGGGGTGATTTTCGCAGCAGGGATGCTTTTTTCAGCACAACACCTGTCGACTATTTCCTTAGTGACAGCTGATCCAAACAATAACAAGATTTACAAGAACTCCTACTGTAATTCAGAGCCCCATGGTTTTAAAACAAATTTATTTGTATGTAAAAATACACAATCTTTAGGGTTTTATTGACAACGTTCAGATGGGAGTTAATTGATTAGTGTGTGGAGGTAAATTAATGATGGAGACATTAACAATTCAGTTGTTTTTATTCTTTCAAATTTATTCCAGTAACTCTTCATATTAGTACCTCTAATGTGAAAATTTGCACCCTGTGTTTAATATTAAGGTTGCATGACCTTGATTATTATTTTTTTTCACAAAACATCTTTATTCTTTAAACAAATTCAATCATTTTATCATTAGATTGATTTTAAAAAGTATTGCATTCTGCTTTTAATTGAAGAAGTAACATTTTAACTTTAATGCTCCCTTCTTCAGGATTAAGGAGAGCAGTGCACAGAAAGGTTGAGTAAGAAAGAGGTCTGTCTCTTTGTGTTAATGTGGCACAAGGCTCTGGCAGTAAAAGCTGAAGGCATGAGCAGCCACTTTGTTCCTCTCAGCCTCAAGCACATGTGTAAAATAAGGTTCAATCAAACAGGAAGCTCAACCAGCATCCGTACTAAATAAATAAACTGACTCACCTCTTTGAGCCGTAAAGATGCCAGGAAGTGTTTTCGTTAATTGTTGATTTCGTTTGCTGGAAATGATGCACACACATTATGTTGCACCAGTCTAAGCTTTACTGTCATTTACTCCAGTAGAAGAAAAAATTAAACTACTCAGTTTTATGGTGTTTGCCTGAATTCCCTGTGTCGCCATCCAAATTTCCATCTGTTACGTTCTGATCATCATCTATGTGACCGCAGTTTTTCTTGGTGTACAAACATTACTGTTGTTTTTAACCACATACATGACTTTGTGACTAATTTTTGTACTGAGGCACAAAGTTAACGAAATTGCCTTGTGTGTTACATAATTACGCCAGTCACCAGTCAGGTGTCATTCACATCAGCTGATTTATTATTTGTGTAACTCACATTGACTGCCATGTCATGTCACATCTTTCAGTTATTGGAGTCAGTAATCACCACTGTAATCTTGCACGCATCATTCATTTTTAGCATCTCTCTTTTTTATGTATGGGATCAGTCATTCACTCATGCTTTCATGCAATTTTACTTTGCACAGTTGCAGTTACAGAAGACCCAGTATTTGCAACTAGGGCAGAATCGTGGACAGTACTATGGAGGCTCACTGCCCAATGTCAATCAGATTGGAAATGGCAACATTGACCTGCCTTTTCAGGTGAGCCCCTAGCCTCTCTTGGCAATGGTTTGTTGTAGATCAGTGTATTCCTGTCAGCTGTTGGTGAATGTTGGACACACACGGGTTTTAGGAGTTTTAAATACTGCTGAAATTTTAATTCAAAACAGGCCTTGTACATTTCTTCAGAAGGTTTGCTGGCTTTTCTTTGGCTGTGACGACAGAAGGTCAAAGCTGCATATTCCACCAGGTTTTTATTAAGGCTTAATAGTGACAGAAGAAATGTTTTGCAGGTTTTCCTTTTCTTCGGCGTTCTAATTTAGTTCCCTAAAATTTAAATTACACCATTGCTTGTCATGGCTTTCCATCTTTAAATACATTTGCCAACTCAAACATCAATATTGGGGGCCCATGGCTTGACTCATTTTGAAGTGAACACATTTGCACCATTTCTCCTAATATTAGGTTTGGCTCTGTATTTTAGTGCTTTTTCCAGCCTGATTCACCTGGTGTGTTCACTCTAGAACTCTGTGCTGGATACCAGTCGGACAACCAGACACCACGGGCTGGTGGACCGCGTTTACCGCGACCGGAACCGCATCACATCTCCTCACCGCCGGCCTCTGTCAGTTGACAAACACGGTCGCCAGATATCCTTTTTGATGAACCATGTGCTCATCCAGATGGTTGATGTTAGTTTGGTGGAGATTTGATAAAAAATCTGCTGCTAGAGATTCTCCATCCCAGTATTATTTGTTTTGTCTTAGTTATCCGTGTTATCAAGCGTGAGTCGGGCACTATTTGGAGGTCAGATCTAACCTGATTGAGACAGTTTTGTGTCTTTTAGTTTTTATATACATCAGCAGAAGTATTTAAAGTGCAACTACAAAGCATTAGATGAGAAACATTAGCATTAGGTTGCTTTTTCGGTGTACTATGCTGAGTTAAGCTACTCTAACTGGTCAGTTGTTAGATTATATCTGCTAAGAGGGATGAAAATAAACATTATCTTTGATTATTTTTTTTAAAATCTCTTCTACTTTATTACCCTTGACTAGATTCACATTGACAGCTGTCCTTACAGCTCAGTTTACCTCTCCCCACCGCCGGACACTAGCTGGAGAAGGTGAGCCATCTCACTGGTCCATTCGTCAAAATTACAACCAGCACACACTCTTTCCTCACTTTTAAAGCTTAAGTTAAACATCTTTGTGCTGATTGGCTGATAAAGAAAGCCCATCTAGTCACCAGGGTGGCCATGCTCTGAGCAGCATGATGATGGTTCAGTAACAGGGCAACAATCTCTGATGGATATGATGCTTAAAGTTGATCTGCCAGCGCATTTTGCTAACATCTCTTCTTTTTCACACATGCAGGACAAATTCAGACTCCGCCTTACACCAGAGCGCCATGAACCCGAAGCCCCAGGAGGTGTTTTCAGGGGGATCGCAGGAGCTGCAGCCTAAACGAGGTGAAGAGGTGTCCGGTTACAAAGACACAGAGACGCTTTTTATTTATTCATGCGCAGTGTGCAAATCCAGCCAGCAAACATTGAATGACATAAAAGGGCTGATGCCAGATACAGGCAGATCCTAACACATGGTGAAATATTTATGGCGTAAATGGATACTGATCTCCAGAGAAGTGTTTCAGCATGCTGGCACTGTACTCAGCTGGCTGTGGAGACATTTCTGAATAAAGCTGATTTACCTCGAGAGCAAAATCGATAAAACAACAGATTATTCATTGATTGTGTCCTATGTGTGAGGCTCTAACACAATGAAGCCAAGATTAGCTGGCATCCATTCAGTCTGTCTGGTGGTCACCTTGCTATTTTTAGACTTGTAGGAATCTGGTGCACAGCAGTACTATTTTCAGCATGACTGGCTCAAATATTGATGACTCATTTCTTTCCAATAATTTGAATTCTGTGTCTTGTGTTTCCCTGATTAGTGCTGCTGCTGACGGTGCCTGGGACGGAAAACTCGGAGTCGGATGCAGACAAGGATGCTCAGAAACAGCTGTGGGATGACAAAAAGGTACCAATGAGGGACGGTAAAAGGCTACAAAGTGTATGCACATCAGCGCGGATTGTGTCTCATGTTTATATTTTCTCCTCAGGATGATGCATCAAAGCCCAATACATGTGATGTCCCAGGAATCAAGTGAGTTTTTATTATTCCTTAAAGTGAAATGTCACAAAGAATGGTCACAATGTCAAAAAGGTTGGTTGTAAAGTGTGCAGGAAAGAGATGTTGACTCTAGTTACTGTGGTGATAGGCCAGAAGGGCTTTATATCCAAATTAAAAGACAAATTATAATTATTTTATCAGACTAATGTCACTAGTCAGGTGACTGGATGAAGTCTTGTTTTCATCCACAGAAATAAAACTAGTATCAGATTTAATTTAATTTTTTTTACAGTACAATACAGTAATAATTAAACTAAAAAACTGTTAAACACTTTCTGGCTCCATACGTATTTCTGAGTTTTATGAAAATAACGTTTTACCCTTCAGGCTTTTCTCAAGATCAGTGCAAACTGGAATCACTGATTCAATAACGTTCAAAATAAAGCTTCAGATTTTTTGACGTATTCTGTTGTAAAGTTTACCTGCGTGTGTTTGTTTGGGTTATGAATTTAGAATCAAATTGGAACCATTAAAACATCTAAATGGTTGATTTTCCAGTTTTGAAATGCTTTTGTTGGAGGAGGCAGCAGAGTTTGTGTTCATTTGACCAGAAATAAATTGATTGTATTGTTCAGAAGCTTTGACTTTAACAGTTGTCCTTTTTTTTTGTTGTTGTTTAGTATATTTCCATCACCAGACCAGGAGTTGAATCCATCTGTTGTTCCAGCTGCACACAACACTGGTGGTTCTCTGCCGGACTTGACTAACATCCAGTTCCCTCCTCCGCTGTCCACTCCACTCGACCCCGAGGACACCGTGTCCTTTCCCTCGCTCAGCAACGCCAACAGCACGGGCAGCCTGACCACAAACCTCACCCACCTGGGCATCAGTGCTGCCAGCCATGGTAACAACCAGGAAATTTAGTTTTATTCACGGGAGAAATCAGCAAAACTTTTATCTGAGACTAAAACAATCTCAGCATATTAACTGTGTTCTGAATTCCTGCGTTTCCTTTCATCTAAACGCATGCAGCGTTGGCTTGAGTGCCTTTTTTTGTACTTTCCAAACACTCAGCTTTTCTGAGCTGATGATCAGTTCAGCTCGACAACATAAGTATTGGAATCTGACTCACGGGATGTCATCTGCTGCCGTGAGCTCACGAGCCGACCGTTTACCCTGAGTGGAGTTCTCCTCGTTCGTTTCCTGAATGCTGCAGTTTTTAGTTTCTTCTTTACTCCGGAAGATGACAGTCCTACCAACATCCTTCATAAAATCAGATTGTTTTGATGAATGGTCTATAGTCCACAGTAAAGCTATCAGTTATTATTATCACTTCTTCAGAAAAAGTTAAATGCTCCCTCTTAGTTGGGGAGGAGACTCTGCCTAAGTGGAGGAGCATCTTGGCATCTTGTTCACAAGTGATGGTAGGATGGAGCAGGAGATGGATCGACGCAGTAATAAGGGCATTTCTACGGTCTGTTGTGGTGAAGAAAGAGCTTATTTGAAAGGCAAAGCTCTCAATCTTCTGGTCTGTCTACATTGCAGCCCTCACCTACGGTCATTCCTGGATACAAGCAGATGATATGGCTTCCTACTTAGTCAGGCTTAGAGATGAGGTGAAAAGCTCGGGGTAGAGCCTCTGCTCCTCTTCATCAAAAGGAGTCACCTAAGATAGTTCAGGTATCTGATGGCGATGTCTCCTGGGTGCTTCCCTCTGGAGGAAGAGCTTGGACTATGTTGTTCACATAACAGACATATGCACAAGATAGCTGGAGCTATATGACTGGAAGTAAATTAATTATTATAATTATACAAATACTAGCAAAAAGGGACAGAAGGGGAAGTATCGGAGGTGTGCATCAAGGTAAGTAAAATGCATCTGTTAACAGTTTTATCATCACAGCCCTTTTTTATCGTAATTAAATCATGAGATGCCTAAAGATTCCCATCAGTTCACAGCAGATAATTCGTTCTTTTAATCTGTGGTTGTGATTGTTTGCTCCTCATTTGTCTCCTTTCTCTCACACCTCTGACTCTGACTGACTTTATTCTGTCCCGTCTGTGTTTATTTCTTTCTCAGGGATCCCCACTTCCTCTCAGCCCACCATGACTGTAACGGGTCAGCGCAGGCAGCCACCTGTGGTGCCGCTCACCCTCACCTCTGACCTCCACCTCCAACAGTCTCCACAGCAGCTCTCACCCACCCTCTCCTCCCCCATTAACATCACACAGGTGAATATCTGCCTGAAGGATCGCCTCTTTTATCATTTTCCTCAGCTGCCTTTCACCACAGCTGGACACATTGAGCTGAAACTCTGCTTTGAGGATCGAGCGTGTCTTACTAGTTTGTGTGCACTGTTTTGTAGGTTGTGCCAGCTGAGACATTAACCCTGGAACAGCAGCTTTCCCAGTACCCCCTGTTCAACCAGCTGACGCCTCAGGCCCAGGCTCAGCTCCTCAGTGATCTCCAGAAGCAGCAGGCTCTCCCACAGGGCATCCAGCTTATCGCTTTGCCGACCCCGGCCTCGTCTGGGACAGTCACAGCAAGCAGCCCCTCCCCAGACAGCCAGACCACCGCCAGCATGAGCATCAGCTCGGTATGAAACAACAAAGCAAGGAAGTGGGGATAAAAGTTAGAAGTTAATGAAATAATTGAAACCGTTTTGCATTTGAACCATCTGTCCACTTTAATACTTTGTTCTCAAAACCATTCAGAGTGCATAGCAGTTAATTTATTTTACTTCTTTTGAGGCAGAACTAATAGTGTAAGAACGTGGCTCATCAAAGTGGATAAAAAGTTTACAAGCCATTTTTTAATACGTTGCATTTGAAAGCTCAGTTATTCTTTTTAACCCAGGAGCTGCTTTAACGTGCACTCTCGTTATGATATTTTGCACAAACTGAGGAAAACTGGCCAGCCACAGAGATTTTGCATTTTGTATTTGGAGATTGTTAGTAAAATTGAGTGAATCTTAGTGCAAAGCTAACCCTCTTCCCTCCAACAGTACCGCAATCAGACTGGCTCACCAGCCACTCAGTCTCCAACCTCCCCTGTCTCCAATCAAGGATTCTCCCCAGGAGGCTCGCCTCAAGTAAGAGCCCACCCACTGAGCTCACTGCTGTCCAGGGAGGGTCTTTGCTCCTGAGGGAACGCTAACTGTAGATAGTCAGGCTCACTGAAATAGAGAAATCCTGGAATGGCCACTGACTGCACTTGGCAAGATGTTTGGCAGCCGTCCTGTGAGGACCTTTGCGTATCACTGTGTGCTGTTTGCTTGTGGACATTCTTAGCGACTTTTGTGCTGTATGCTGTGTCATCAAGTTCATAAGCGCTTAGAAAAATCCTTACTTTAGTTAAATGAACATATTATGCATAATTTGATAAAATAAGACAAGTGTATTCTCCTCCCACCAAGCCTGGGTCATGCATTATCAGGGGTAAAATGGACAAGATTTATTAACTAATATGGCATAATACGCACCGGTGAAACTTAACGTTTTTTGAAGTGCTGGCTCCGATAGTTACAACAATTAAGAGTAAAACATCGAACTATTTTGCTGAGTTTTCACAAGATGGCGGCACAAAATCTCATCTCGCCAGCGTAGGCTGCACAGGGGACGGCCATTCCAGTGTTTTCCTAGTTCAGTGGTCAGGCTGCCTGTCGCTCCCATGTATGTCTGCAGCTGACCACTCACGGTGCCATCAGCTGCACAACTCATTTCTTCATCATCGCTGTCACTGTTCACTGTGTGCATGGCTTGATGATGATGGAGGCTTCGACCATTCGTGGGTTTTAAAATGTTAGCTCTGGTCTGAGTTTACACTTTCCACAACGACAAGCTCACAACCTCCTCCTAAGAACAAGAGTTCAGCCTCCTGTTTAGTAGAAGTTGGTATCAAATTATTAACGGGGACTCCACCACTTTAAAATCATTCACACAGTGTTGATCAAGTGTTCAGTGGTGCCGCTTTCACTCTAACAACATTACGAAGGGAAACAGTTGGGCAGTAATTTGACATATGAGTAATGCTGGCATTTTTCTACCACCTCCGTTATTGACATTCTCTGTTTAGCCTTGTTTACTTCACAAAGGTGGCGAGTTAAGTGTTCTCGTGATAATAACACAGACAGTGATGTAAACCTTTCCCTTTAAAAGGCAGATTTGTGTTGGTTTCGTCACGAACAGGGCTGCTGTAGTCGGCGTATCGCTGCTTTCCCGCTTCTAATTTGGTTAAAAACATCAAATGCATATTAAATTAGAATTTTCCACGGATGGTCATTAATTTGTGTCATATTGTTTTTATTAGGAGCACAGCAGCAGCCCTGGTTGTGAAAACAGTTTGCTTTAATTAACAGCTCAGTTAATTGTTTGTGATGTTTGTTACTCCACTGCTGAAATGTTTGCTTCTAGACTCGAATCCTGTTATTAAATCTACTTTCATTCTAGTTGTTTTGAATTTTTGTGACATATTTCTTATCCTTCAGCACATTCCTGTGGTAGGCAGCATTTTCGGCGACTCCTTTTATGATCAGCAGCTGGCATCGAGGCAGACCAACGCTCTTTCTCACCAGGTGACAGAACGCTAAAACAATAAGGGCGGAGGCGTCTCCCTCCGATTGCTCCTGACTCTGCCCACTTTACGTTCCTTTCAGCTCGAGCAGTTCAACATGATCGAAAGTCCCATCAGCTCCTCCAGCCTGTACAACCAGTGCTCCACCCTCAACTACACGCAGGCGGCCATGATGGGCCTCACTGGGAGCAGCCTCCAGGACTCACAGCAGCTCAACTACAGCAGCCACGGCAACATCCCCAACATCATCCTAACAGGTAGCTGCACCACCGCCTCCGTCTGAACACTCCCTCGGCTCCAGCTGCACTTTATATGTTTTAGATGACAAACATTTTCATTCTCACACATGCACAACAGATTTATGCAAAATTCCATTCTGGTTAAATCTATGCATCGTTTATGGTTTATGTGCAGTTTCACAGACTGAGATTTTTGGAATCGTGTAGGAAAATTGGCTCAGCGTAATTTTTGTTTGCTTTTGTTTTTTGTTTGTTACCGAAGAACTCTACATGCAGGCTACAAGATGTTCATCTATTATAACTGCAGAATGTAAATTAAAGGTCGAGCATTCCTCAGAGGAATGCATATCGCCCGCCTCCTTTCATGCCAGAGTTTTAGACTAAGATCATCTTATGTTGAGAAGGGACGCCATTGTAGCTCTTGTAAATGTCTCAGATACTATTTAAAAACTAAAATGTGTGTGAACACTGCCTGAGTTTCTCAGATGCCACGTTCCTCAGTCACAGGTGAATCTCCGCCGAGTCTCTCCAAAGAGCTGACCAACTCTCTGGCTGGCGTCGGCGACGTCAGCTTTGACACAGACTCTCAGTTTCCTCTGGACGAGCTGAAGATCGACCCGCTCACTCTGGACGGACTGCACATGCTCAACGACCCCGACATGGTGCTGACCGACCCCGCCACAGAGGACACGTTCAGGATGGACAGGCTGTAACGTGACGAGCTGACTGAGGTTCGGAGCAAAGTGGGAAGAAGGAAAAAAAACAAACAACAACCACACACACACTAACTTGTGAATGAAGAGAAATACAGGGCAGGATGAACCCTCTCCCTTGTTGCATGGCTGTCCAGGTGTTTGACCCTTTGAAACGAATATCCACCGAAAAACGACAGGGAAAAAGACATCCAGTGGCTCGCCACAGAATGGCCTCGCTGTCGTTTTGAAGAAGAATGGTCGCTCAGCGCTTTCGCTAGCCTACTGTGTTTACAGTGTTCCATTACATGCCACATAGATTTCAAAAACACACATTTGATAGCTTTTTTTCATATCCACATTTGTTTTATTCATATTTGCTTGTAGCAGGAAGCTGCTAAGACACTTTTAATCGTTTTCATGGCTATGTCTAAAAGAGGGAGAGAAAAAAAAACCCAACATAGCCGTTTTGCTCGCTGCCCCGTAATGAATTTCCATCACAGCGTAACAAGTTTCTATTTCATGCTCAAAGCTTTATTTTTGACAACCAAATGTTACTTTCATCTTGTACTGTATGTTTTTATGCTTCGTGTATTTATATGTTTATTTATTTATTTGGTTAAAGATTTTATATTTCATTTCATAACTTAAATTTTGATGCCAAAATGTCTGTAAGCATAGTGTACAATTTCACTGGTGTAATTGTGTTTATTCTTACCAACATATTTCTATGTGTTTTTGTAAGCTTTACTTGGTTAACGAAGGAGTGTAAAACGTCCCCATAGTTGCTCTTTGGTGTTAGATGTGCCATTCTCTGATGTTGATGTGCTGCAGCCTAACGGGCAAATCCCAATCTCAGTCTCTTAGAAAAAGTTGCGTGCTCAAGAAGCGGATCGACTTTACGCTACCGGAATTAACGCTTTCTGGAAAAAGTAATCAGGTATTTTTATTTAACCAGAACCATCTAAATTCATTTCAGCAAATTAAAAGCCAACAGACATATTTATTTATATTTATGCTTTTAACGCCACAGAACACTAAAATCTTAATGTTTTTTAGGTCGTCACTGTGAAATCACCTGATTTTGCCTTACAGTAACATTCTACTGTTCTGCGTAAGTGTTTGTAACAGCGCATTTTCCTAACTTTCTTGTATTTACGGAAAACTTTCAGTCTCTGTGCTTCTGTTATGTAAGGTTGGACAAATCAATGTACTGTATTTTGTAGCGGTACAATATAGCCAAATTGTTGCTTTTTTTTTTTTTTTTTTCTTTAAGTGGAGCAAAAGCTAAAAGGAAAATAGACGTTGAGGCGATTTTTAAAGTGTTTAAGGAGGGCAATTATGGGGAGGCTTTTTGCTCCTTTACAGGGAGTCTGACAAAAACGCAAGTGACCTTTAATGTAGTTATTGCTCATACAATGAGTCATTGAAGGAATATTTGGTGCAATCTTTAGACTTTAAGGAAGAGTTTATATAACAAAAGATATGGTATTGGAGAATAAACAAAAGTTCTCTTTAAGAAAGAAGTAAAAGTTTATTGTGTATTATGTGATTTGCTCTCTTCGTTCAGTTTTATAAGCAACACTAACACTAACAGCAACGTTTTAGTCTAAAATTGCTGACACCATCTTACAACCCAAAACTGTTTACACATTATCGTCTTAACGACCTGATCTTTGTTGTTCAAATTTTAAAACTCACAAAAATTCAGTAACTTCACACTCTGTGCCAAAACAAAAAAAACATCTGCCTCAGCCTTTTTGTCAGAGTTTCCCTGAGAGGCTTGTGTAGTTAACGTGGGATCATTTTTGGTATACTGTAATATTTGTGTGCACATGTACTAATGTTTTTACTCTGCTAAAGCTCTGGTGGGGGAAACCCCCCTTGGAGATGGGATCCAGTTTGAGTTTTACCTCTGCAGTCGGTTGAAGTGTTCACTGTTTGCTGCAACGGCTTCATCAGCGGTTTTGTTTGCCTTCGACACACCTGTGATTCCTATGCAAATGAGATGACAAAAAAAAAAGATCCTTAAAGGAAAAATCCAACATTTCCTCACAAAATCTGCTGGATTTATTCTGGTGAAACTGTTCGGTAACGACGGTGTTTCTGAGGCTGTGCGAGTGCTGGTAGAGGCAAACTTTAGGTCAAATTTCTGCCCCAGAAAGGCAAAAGGTGGCACTTTGTATCTCATCTCTGTAGTGTGCCACGTTATATTGCTCAACTACCTAGATTTATTGCAGAACATGCAACCTAGACAAAGCGTACGAGTGCAGGATATCGAGCGTTGTGGTGGCGATATGACAATCAATGACTGAAATTGTTCTTTGTCTTTCCTGTCAGTGAAAGAAAAAGAACTCCGCAGATAAATCCAGCTATACCGAGACGTTTGAGCTTTTCCTTCTCTTTATTTTTATGTTAATTTGCCCCCTGCCTTTTGATTTTCCTAACTATTTGTTTTAAATTCACAAATCCAAATATAAAAACAAGTATTTTAAAATTGGCCTAACTTAAAGTTTAAGATTAGTGATGCCCAAAGTGTACAATACTTCATCTATTACTGGATTCCTATCAATTTTGTTGGATTTTTTCTTTAAGTGTCTGAAAAATTATCTGCAGATTTTTTTTTTGTTTGTTTACAAAGGTTTTTGTACCTAAGACAAAAAAAGAAAAGAGAACAGCGTTGTGTTCAGACTTCCCTGTCGTGTTGCCAGTGATGCCAGTGGTCGGAGCTTTCCTCTTATTTCCTCTTCTCATCCTGCTGAAGACAAGTTGTTCAGACTTTTGTACATACTATAGCTGAAACAAAATGCATGACCACGCTGACAGTCCAGACCTCTAAACGAAGGCCTTCTATAGCTCTGCAGGTTTGATTTGTGTAACATAACACTATCACGAAGTCTAAAGGGATGCATGTGTGGGTTTCTCCTGTGCAACAGTGATCTCCTGTCAAGTGACTCTGTTACCTCCGTCTCTGTACAATGCTACTTCACGAATGATAAAAGAATGTAATTTCTCTCTCCTAGTTTTAGCCAAACGAGCCGAAGGTCGGTGGGTTTGGTCCTGTTACAGTCGGACCGGGTTTCCTCTGTCTCTCTCGGCTCTGCAGTCCCCCCCTCCCCCTCTTCCTCCCCTCCTCCCCTGAAGAAACAGACTGTTGCTTGTTCCGCTCTTCTTCCTACTGTAGCATCTCTCTGCGTTCGATGGAAACGTGTTGATTTCGGTCCCTTCTCTGCCAGCTCAACCTGTCGACAAAATGGAAGGTCCCGTCTTGTAAAGGCTGCAGTTTGGCACGCGCACTGATTGTTTGCATCTGTGGACCTCTGAAACCCCTCTGGATTATGCAGTCAACTGGACTGGTTCTTATCTCGTGATGTACAGGATCTTGATCTTGCTATGCTCAAGTGAAGTGCGTTTTAAGACAGATGTGATTTTATTTTCTCTTTTCTGTTGTTGCCTATCATGTCAGGTTCTGGGTTGGGTTCCCTGTTTTTGTGCAATGTTTAGTCCACTAGTTGCTTTGCACTTTAATCGTGACTCCCTGGCGTTTGAGCGGGGACGGTTCTGCCCGATGTGAATGCTGACTGTTTCACACCAGATATATTGTGATGTATACAAACAGATGGATTCTCTATTTTCTTTTGTAAACTATACTGTGGCTTTGTCTCCTTTTGGTTTGTTTGTTTTCAAATGCGTTCCGATTTTAGAAGATGCAAAATGAGAAAGGGCTTACTCCGGTGCAACTTAGGTTCTTGTGTTTCGAAAAGGAGCGGAGAGCATCACTGTTACGTTCCCCCGGTTCTAAGTTCAGGAGGAGGTAGAACGCGTTTCTCAGATCCATAAAGCATGGCAAGAATCTAAAAAAGCACGTCTCCCGTCTCTGTATCCTTTTAATATTTATGTGGGAGCTTGGCAGACGTGATTTCACTGCAGGGCAATCAGAAGCCAACCAGCTGATTACAGGACAGAGTGGCTGTGTGTGGGACAGTCTGGGACATGTTACCAATGCTGAAAAGCGTCTTATTTGAACAAATTTTACACCTTTTTTGCCAGATATGTTCCCTTTCTTCTTTATTTCATCTTAGAGTAAAGAATGACTTGTGCTAGTTGCACAGAGGTAAATAATGATGCTTATGTCTTTTATTTCTGATGATGGTTTGAGACATCATCCTGATTCTGTGTTAAGGAACGAGGCATAAAAACTCTCTGCAGTCCCACACAAAAAAGGAACATCCAGTTACCATAATTACATATGGATGTCACACAAGTTCAGCGTTTGAAGCTTTTCGTACCTTTTGCATTGCTAAAATATCGCAGAAGCTGGTTAGAGGGAAAGTAAAAGCCAAGTATATTGTCTAAATCGTACTGAAGAGCAAATTCAAACTAACGTGATACAACTTAGGGTCTTATTGCTGCATTATTTAAGCTCCCAGATGTTCTCCAGGACTGGTTGGAGGCTGCAGCCTGGTACAGAAACACGTAAATGAGAATAGTTTTTCTTGTTTTAGTTGGAACTTGTCCACTTTACCTGTCCTGTTGGAATCTGTGTCTTAGTTATTTTTATTAATAAATAGGGGACCTTAGGATGGTGGGAGGATGCACTCCTCAGATGCTCCAAATATCTCTTTTCTCCCCGCTCCTATATGAGTTTAAATCAGTCACAGTTCTTTATTTGTCTCTGACCTCAAAAGCTCTGAAATGAAACCTTTCTTAGGTGGCCTACACGTTCTGTTTCACCCCGCAGACGACAGCTCAGACTTCTCCAAACTGCAGGTTACTCGTTTCATCCAACAACCCCTCCTTCCCCTTTAACGGTTTAAAATCGTGCAGATGTAGGAGAAAACTGACGTGCATTTTCAACAAAAACGACGACCGACGTGACGGGATTCAGACGCCCTCATTGTTGTCGCAGATAGGCTAACAGCAAACAAAACACTTTATATCAGTTTAGGCAGCTAATTAATCTTTCCTGAAATTAAATAAAAATTTAAAAGGAACATCAGTAAGATTTGTGTATCTAACTCCTGATATGTGGAGAGGAAAGTTCAGCTGATGGTTCTTTTTTTGTTTGTTTGTTTTTTTTGAAATGCACAAATCATTCATTTAATTTGGACTCATCTGTTTTTGTGAAACCAAGACGCAAGTTATCTACTTGTACTTCTCAAGCCTACAAAGGAGAAACCGAAGTTGTGCGTTTGAGGATTTTTAGGTGTTTAAATATGTCCCTTTAATAACAAATGACTCTACATTTCATTGAAACCTTTGAAAGGCTCTGGAAATACACAGTTTATGTTCCACTTAAAGCTTCTAGTGAGAATAGCATTATATCACTGTTGTCCTGTAAGTCGTAGTAAGAGACCTGTAGTATTTCTTTGTTGCCATGTGATTCTCTTTATGTGACCATTTGTTTATAAAATGAAAGAAAACCATCGATTAAACTGAATGTGGAAGACAGATTTTTCTCTGCATAAAGTCTTGATTTGCAGAAAATGCTGATTTAAAAAAAAAAAAGTCAAATAAAATGTCCAGTGTCCTTTTCCAACATCACAGCGTGTTGCTGTAGACATGCATGATGTTTCAATCCTGTTGTAAAGTGTCTTTGCTATTGTTTCTATTTTGTAATCTGTATTTCCAAATGCAAATTTAAAAGATTATTTTGGATATGTGCATGCTTGTGAAATGTTCAGAATGTTGATTTCCACTAAAAGCTGTTGAGTTTGAAAAGAAAAAAGAAAACAAAAAGTCACATCTTTTACTTTAAATCAGGAAATGCGCAGTTTTCAGATTATTGCGAAACTTTACAGTCCTGGATCCTGAAAGGCAGCAAAATAACTTTATATAAATACTTAAGCAAAATCACTTTTTGTGATGCTTTTTAAGGTGTTTTGTTAGAAACAGACAGACAATAGAAGTCCGTTTTAGGTAGGAAAAACTAATAATACGTTGACTTTTTGCATACCTTTTTAATCTCGAAGGTAATTCAAATTGTTTCACTCCATTGATAATCAAAAGAAGCAAGAAAACGACACATGACCCCAGTTTGAGGTTACAGGTTTTGTTTTGTTGCAGGAAAAGAAGACGGATACTTCATGAGTATATTGTCCAGCAGGGTAATGGTCCGTAATGATGAACTTGTGCAGAAATCAATCTGCCTTATGGTCTAAATCTTCTCAAACTTCGTAATGAGCACCGCCACAAAAATAACTAAGCTCTCCATGTAGCACAAAGTTTGAGACAATAAAAACTATCAGATATCTGATATAAACAAGCACACAGGCCTGACTCTGGTTTAAAGGTGCAGTTTCATGAATTTGTTGTTGAGAACATCACATCATACACTTCAGTCTTGGCTCTTCTGGTGCACAACAACAAAATACTTTTTTTTTTTGCACCTTTCGTTGTTAGCAGGTCACTGGTGTTGCCACATAGTTCAGCATCTTTCAGTTTCCTCTACAGTTCACAGAATAATTGACATCTTGATTTCTTCTGAGTACCACAAATATCTTCAGAGAAATTTAACAAGCTGTTCTCTCTTTTCCTGCTTTTCCAGATTTCAGCTTGACATCTGCTGTTTTAATTAAAAGGCATTTTAATAATTACAAACCAAGAAAAAAAACAGCTTTTCTGTCATCTTCAACTCACTGAAAATTCTTTGATTTAGCTGTTTTGGACCAATCATTGCTGACTATTATTCATCCATTCATGTTCTTTACCTGAAAAAGCATAATTCTTCATGTCTCTTTGACAAAACTACAGCATTTATTTTAGAAATTAATCATTAAAATAGGTGCAACTTTCTGTGTTATCATTTTACAAAAGATAAAATCTAACACTTTTGCCTTGTAAAGCTACAGACCATAATCAAGAGTTTAACTTCTGATTTTTGGTCTTTATTGTGGAATATGTGCAGTTGTAGTTTTTGTTTTTGAAGCAATCTTATCCACAGGTGAATCAGACAGTTCAGCTTCTGCAGGACGTCATATTTTAGCAATAAGATTAAAGACAGAAAACTGTGTTGAGTAACAATTAAAACCTTTAATTTTGTTATCGGTCTCCGGTGGAAAGTTTGCTACTGCTGTGCTCCATCACTTCCCCTCTGATTAAACGTTCCTGTGATGTTCTTCCTGGGTTCTGGCTGTGCGTCGGAACGTCTTTTCTTTGGGTTTGTTTGCTGTCGTCAGGCCACCAGCTGGACCTGCTGGGTCTGGTAGGTGTCAAAGTCCTCAGGAAGAGTGTCTAAAACAAGACATTTTTAAAACGAGTCAAATTTATGTTTTTGGCATTCAAAGCATCAGTTTGCTGATGCACATCTACATATCCGAGTTTTAATCCTAAACAAAATAAAATGTACTTTAAAATCTTTTTTTTCTACAGCAGCTTAAAATGTGCAAAAGTTTTCTTTGTTGCATCTTTCTACTGATCTAAATAAATTGTTTGCTGTATTTTAAAACCAACTAAATGTATTTTGAATCAACCCGGATCTATTTGTGGAACAGGCTTGACTCAGCAGATATAAAAACCAAAGATGAGCTGAGGGAAGGGTTCTCCCTGCAGCTTCTCCACGAGCCGGCTCACCGTTGCAGCGGTACCGCAGGTTGGCCCAGATGATGTTCTCCTGGGAAAAGCAGAAGACTCCGAGCCGACCTCCTCTCATGGTGGCGTCGATGATGACGCCTGTGTCCGCCACCATCTGAGGACCCTCGTAGAAACGAACTCTGCACGCCAGAAAACAACTGTTCAGTCATCGTGAACGTTGAATAGTTTTAACAGCTGGATCTGATTTTATTCACTCACAGAAGTTGAATGATGCTGAAAGTGTTGGTTTTTTAAAATTAGTTCTTTATTTTGTTAATTTTAGTTTATTTTGTCCTGTTTTTTAATAAGATCAACTTTCTGTTGTTTTGTTTCAGTTTAATTTCTTTGGTCTGTTCCCTGTTTTGATCAGACCTACTTTCTACTCTCTTACACACCTGGTTTGAGTTGTTAATTAAAACACTTATTCTGTTAGTCTGTGACTGAATCAGCAGGAATATTTCCAGGATTTAAGACTTTTTGTCAGATTCTCCCTCTGATGCAGCTTTTTTTGTGATTCCAAATTTTTATATGCATCAGTAGTTTTTGAATTCCCTTTTTTAGTTAGTGCTTAATTATCCATTAATATTTTTATCATCATTATAACTTGCATGAGGGTCCTTCTCTCTCATACCCCAACTGTGACAGAAATATAAGGACATTTTGGACATGAACTGTGCTGTCAGCATATCTGCAGACCAGAGTGTTGCTCTTTAAATCATACTTTTTGCAGTAAACAGAAAACAAAGAGCTTTCTGAGACTGTAATCATAGAAAGCTGATAAAGAAAAAAACAAGACAAATAAAGGATATAACTGAGTATTTGGAATGAACTTGGAGACACATTTTGAGAGAAACTGATAGTAAAAAAGAAAAATAAAACGAAAGATTGTCCTGTAGATTCAAGTTCATCTCCTCTGACAAAATCAGCAGAACAAGTCATCTGACAGCAGTTCAGACTGCTTTTAGTGACGGGGAGTATCACTCCCAAAAAGCTCCACTGGAACTCAGAAATATCTTCTAATTTGAAGTGTAGCAGGTCAGGTAGGTCCACTGCCCTTCTTAGCTCAGCCGGTACCTGATGTATCCGTCAGCAGGTCTGTGCTGCAGGAACCAGCGGTATGAAGTCTTGTCCTTCCAGCCAACGTTGCGAGGATCCTTCCACAGAAGTTTGACCTGCTCGCTGGTGTCCCCGGTGTGCCACAGGGCGTTCCTCAGGTTCTCCCCTGGACCTGTGGTTGACTTCACCGCCTGATCAGAAACAACGAGCAGCATGAAGTCTGGGAGTCTGGACTGTTCTGGTCAGTTAGGTTTTTTTTTTTCTTCCTGCAGTGATTTAGAAAAGGTTTTTGTAGATGTTGCTGGCATCTACACCAAAACATACATAACCTTTAAAGGAGGCAGAAATCAAGGCTTTTCTTGGTTATTTCTTTTTTTAATGCCTACAAAATAGCCATCAGGTTCTGATGCTTTTCAGGAAAAAAAGATATAGGCAGGTGCAGCAGCAACATAAAGTTTAAAAAGTTAAAATATTTAATCCTATTACTCCAAACTTTGAACCTATACTAGTATAATAATCTTGTAAACAGTTGACGACTGAGAATAATAGAAGAAAAATAAATAAATTCTTGTTTAATTTATGAGGCATACCTCTCCAGCAGACAGCCACATAAACTATAAGAATGCAGAAATGTTTAAAGCTGCTTTTTAAATACTGAAATTGTTTTGGGCCTGGTTAATAATGTTAATTTGTCTGGTGTTACTGTAGAAGTTGTATTCCTTTGGCCCGGCGGTAAACTACCTTCAGCTGGATGCCTTGCTGTGCCACGGCTCTGAAGGGGTTGGCCTGCCAGTAGATCTGCTCCACCTGCTTCCACATCACCACGTAGAAACTGGAGCTGTCCTGGTACCCGAATATGAAGCCAGCATAGTCGTCGTCCGTCACCGTATTCACATGAAACGTCCCTTCAAAATCCACGCCGCTAAACGCAGTATAACCTACGAGACAGTTCAGAGGTCAGACGAACAGAGCAGAAAAAACGTAAACTTCCAAGTCTGTGTCGGCCTCCCATATTTAGTGCTTAAGGCTGGAGTGAGAAAATTTAGAAAATGACATTACAGAGTGAAGAGTCACACATTCACTACTCAAAAAACTGTTTTTAGGAATGTAATTAGGCCATAGCGTTTACTGGTTTCCATTACAAACCAGCTCATAACCTGTTCAAATGTTTACATGTAGATAAAATATATTTTGTACTTGGATACATCTTTTTTTCACTCATGTGAAAGAAGCTAAAGGTACTCATTACAAACCTTAAAAAATAAAAATAAAAATGGTTATCTTCAGTTGAAAAGAGTTTAGAGTCCAGATATATTGATATAAAATTCAGAAGCGCGGGTATACACTCAATGTAAACAAAGCACTCTGCAAAAACCTTATGGAAACTTGAGTCACATTGATTGACCTACATTAGACTGGGTGTAGTCTGAAGGTAAACAAACACACTGTTCTGACTACCAAGGGGGAAAAAAATATTGTCCAATTACAATTTTATTAAATTCTCCAATCTTTGTCAGGTACCAAAACCCCACCCGTTCGAATTTGGTATCACTGAAAAGCAAGGTAGTTATCAACATTTAATTCCATATACATTAGTCTGCGCTATTATCCTTCATTTTTTCCTGATTTAAGTCTCAGAGGCTTTACCTAAAACACTTTGAGATTTCTTACCAACAGCCAAACCAGGGTCACTGTTCATAGTCTGGACGATTTCTCTGCCCTGCGCAAACAAGAACAAGGGATTTAAAAGAAACAGAGCCTTTTGTGACATAAAAATGAATCGCACATTAAACGGTCTCTCAACCTGGTTCAGCACCACCCAGTTGGGGTCTATCTGTGCATCTCCCTCAGGGTCTAAAACAACCGTCTGGTACTCCCTGAAGTCGGTGAGAGTAACCTCAGCGTTTTCTGGACAAGCATCAATGGGATCGACTATGGTGTCGTTGTCAAAATCCTTCTCACACACGTCGCCAACACCGTCACCTGTTAGGAGGAGGACACTAAGCTTTTACTGAGTTAAAAAAAAAGAGAAATGCACATCAGCTTGAATACATCACGGGTGTCATCCACCATCCAGGTCCTCCTGCAGCGGGTTGGGGATCAGACGGCAGTTGTCAGGCCCAGGAGGCAGCAGGTCCGGGATGCCGTCATTGTCGTCGTCATCGTCACACTCGTCTCCCTTTCCGTCCTTGTCAGTGTCCAGCTGAGAGCTGTTGATGACGGCTGGGCAGTTGTCCCGGGAGTCCTGGTGGCCGTCGCCGTCACTGCAGAAGATTTTATAGGTTTTAACAGAGAAATATAACAGGTGAACATAAATAAGACCAGCCAGGTCGCACAATCTACAGTACCTGTCCTTGTTGGTGTCACAGGGGTCTCCGATCAGGTCGTTGTCCGCATCCATCTGAAAACCAAGATGTGAGCTATTAACATGATGCTGTCCAAGGTAGTGAAGGGCAGGATTACCCCCCCCCCCAAAAAAGTGTCATTTTGACTGAGTTAAAGGAATCAAAGGGCCACACCCTGACTGAAACATGGACACGCAACAGTGTTTTCATTTATCGCACACAAAATGTGTCATCTTTCAAGAATGCACAGTTAAAAAAGTTTTTGTTTTTGTGGCTGATTCAAAAAACAAAAAACTTTTGTAAAAAACCATTCATTTAGGTAGATGTGTTGAAAGATGCAGCGATGCTTTTTTGGTATACAAACACTGCCTGTAAACTCATACTTGTGACAATAAGTTTACCAGCTGGCTTCATTTGATCTTATTTCAAGATGAAACTTTTGTTTTTCTCCGAGGACGTCAGTGGCCATATGAAAAAAGCCTTGCTCCTGGTTTAAGGGCCCCATGTTGCCTGTTTCAAACCGAATAAAGCTGCCAGCAGAGCAACAACCTCAACAACAATCCACTTTGTGTTCAACTACCACGAGGAAAACCTTACTGCATGTTACCAGGAGCAGAGTTTTGTTTTGCTGTGAGACTGAGAAAAGAGCAGAAACCCAGTTCTCACCTGGTCGGGGTTGCGAACATAAGGACAGCTGTCACAGGCGTCTCCCACTTTGTCTCCGTCTCGATCTTTCTGGTCAAAGTTGGGAACCTTTTTGCAGTTGTCCAGGTGATTGGGAATCCCTAACATGAGAGAAAACAGAAGAAATTTAGTAAGCACAACCAAATGATTTATGTAATACCTGTGAAGCAACTTAACCACTCAGAACTTAACTATTTTATCTGTTTAAAATTATTCAAAAATATATACACATTTTTAATTTCTTAATAAAACATTTTATTCTGTCATTAAAGTTGTTTCATTTATATGATAAAAGACTCACCATCCCCGTCCATATCGTCATCACACTCATCACCGTATTTGTCCAAATCTGTGTCTTTCTGGTCGTTGTTTTTGACTTCAGGGCAGTTATCGCAGGCGTCCCCGAAGTCGTCCTCGTCAGTGTTTCTCTGGTCCACGTTGGGTACCAGCCTACAGTTGTCCTGCACACAGCGGGTTTTAGTCTCTGTAAGTGAACTCTTGTGGAAAACGTGAACGCACGTGCGTTCGTGGATGAACCTGTGTGTTGGGGATCCCATCGCCATCTGCATCATCGTCACAGGCGTCTCCAATCCCATCGCTGTCAGCATCCTCTTGACCAGAGTTTGGTACAGTGAGACAGTTATCCTGCAAAAACAACTCATTCGATTTTATAAACAACACAATGAAGGAGTCAAGCTATTGGCTATTTTGCAAAACAAGCCACATGCAAACAGATTTTTTTAGTGTAAAAACCTTCTAAGGTAATAGTTTTCCAAAAAAATGCATTTTCTTTAAACTGTAGCTTATTAGAATACCCACTTTGGCTTTATGAAATGCAAATCCACAACATCAATGAAGCCATTTAAAAGTACTTTTTACCAGTTTTTCTGCATCACTTTAACTTGGTTATTTTTCCAGTAAACTTTGATGGTGGTGCAGCATAAGAGTTTCAGTTTTTTGTTGGAATTTCTGTTTTGCATCTGGACTTTTTCTTTTCAAATGTAAGAAAAAATTAATGATTTGTAACAAAGCCTTTACCCAAAAACTGAGTTTTAGGCTGTTTTAATCAGAGATGTTTCAGCTTTAATAAATTCAGATTGAGGTCCTGGTCTTGACTTCTTTATGAAAATTTTTCCTCGGATTGTTTTGACTGCTGTCTGCAGCAGGTAAGCTGCTGACTACTAAAATTGCAAAGAAACCCACTTCAAAATATCTTAACCTTTTCTTTTACGTTTTTGCATGTAAATAAATTGTGATTATCAATGCAGAGACCAAGGAAACTCACCTTATTGCAGTTTCTATCAGGACAGTTGAGCTTCTCGTCGGGGAAGCCATCGATGTCCATGTCCGAACCACAAAAGTAGCCGTTACCAGCCAATCCCACTCCACACTGAGGATCAAAAATGGTTTACAAACTGTTTTTATTCACCATGGTGTTGTATGGTCACTGTCAGTGGTCAGACGGGTTTAAACTGGCTCACCTGGCACTCGATTGTGCCCTCTCGATGGACGATGCATTCTGCACTGGCGTGGCATGGGTTGGGTTGGCCGTTCCCACAAGCTCTCTCAGGCTTGCAGCCACTTCTTTGATCCCCAACATAACCCGTTTTACAAGGTCCACACCTGAACGAGCCCTAATCACACGACAAGCATTAAAAACACATCAACCCACTTCCAATCAGTATTATGTTAAAACCATCTGTTGATTGCTGCAGATTATCTATTTTAATGATTTTTGGTAAGTATTGTATTGCTCTTTTCTCAGGCTACCTCATACATTTAAATAAAAGCAATGTTGACCTCACATTAATGTATAAATAATGACTGTAATGCAGAAACATCTGTCCAAAGTGTACTCAGCATTGAAACAGGAGATGGAGTCACAGATAATGTTTTGAAATGTTTCCATTAAACAATTAAAGACCTAGCATTTCACTTCTTGAAGGAATGCATATCGCCCGCTGCCTTTCATGCCAGAGTTTTAAACTAAAATCATCTTATGCTGAGAAAAGACAGAGTTGTAGCTGTTTTGGACAACCATGTAAAATGCTGTAAAACCTTTACATAAAAGGTGTTTTGATTTTTTTGTTTTGTACAATTTTTTTCTTCAGTTTATGATGCTAAAGAGATCAACATGTTAGACTCACAGGTGTGTTCATGCACACAGAGTTCTCCACACAGCCACCGCTGTTTGGACCATCACATTCATTGATATCTTTGCACACCTTGCATGAACAAACAGAAAGAAAGAAAAAAAACGTCTGACAGCAGGTTTAGGTAAAAACAATTAAACTAGAGGCAGAAAGAAATGAAAAGAAGTGGATTAATTACAGTCCCATCGTGTAGATCGATACAAAACAATACAAAAAACTATATGAGCAACTGAAGAAATAATGGGACAATTTTAAAATTAGCTGCTGGTTAAAACAAATGCAGACCTGTTTGTTGGCAGACGCGTAGGCGAGCCCGACACCCTGAACCTGAGGTCCGGTGTAACCTGCAGGACAGGAGCCGCAGCGGAAACCAGGCGAGGTGTTGATGCACCGAACACCCATGTGGCAGGGCATTACCGTGCACTGGAAACCACAAGGATACATGTCAGAGGATCAACTGCATAAATGTGTTTTTAAGTTTTCTTCTGTGACAGATTCAGCAAACCAGGAGGGTCAGAAGGTTGTCAGACTTACTCTAAGTTTAGGTGAGTTCCTTTTAGGCTTTTGGCATTTTGCACTTTTGCTAACTGGAGGAATTGGAGAGCTGTATGTGGAATTGTTAGCACTGAAAAACCTCTAATCAGGCAAAAAGTGAAAACACCTGTGGGGGTGGACAGTGGCTCTGCAGGGCTTTGTGTAGAGTCTCAGTCATCTAGGACAAAACGAACCCTAGGGGTCCAAAAACAAAGCAACTGGACTTCTTTTCTGTAAGACGAAGGACGTTTCATTTCTCATCTGAGAAGTTCAAACAAAAAGTGTGGGAGGTCCACTCTTTTAAACACGACCGAGGTCCTATATAAGCACTGAACTCACATGCAAATCACTGCCCCCACCATTCTTTTCTTTGAAACTCTCAGGATCTGCAGGGTTTTGTTCTCTGAAGGGCAGATGTCTCTGGTCCTTGCTGCCAAGCTTGTTTCGGTGTAAAATGCTGACAATATTTAGTCACAAAATGTAGGATGCTGACATGAAAAGCTCAAACACACTGACCTTTGTGCCTGGCCATGGTGCTTATATGAACAGCCTTAAGAAAAGTTTTGATTATTTGGTCTTTGGAATAGCCCTTAAAATCTCTCCTTATTTAAAAAAACTAGTATGGGGTGTTATTGTTGTTGTTGTTGTTTAGTTTTTGCTCAATTTAGTCTATTTCTGATTGTTTTCAAAAGAATATTCTGCTTTTTTGTTGGTTAAGCCATTAACTTATGAATCATTAAGGCGTAAAAAGTTCCTAAACGCAAGGTATGAACTAATCTTGTGTCTTACACATAAAAACTTACCCAAGACCTAATTTTAACTTGGATCTTCAGACACTTTGTAAATAGTAGCATGTTGCAAAAATAAGGTAATTTGTTCCAGTTATAAAAATGCTAAATATACCATAGTTTAACAAGAAAAAGAAACATGATTCTCAGGAACAGGCAGAAGCAGAATACAAAAACATATTACAAAATCTAATAACAATGACACAGATGTTAAACAGAAGCATTGTGTCCTGTGCAAAATGTCATATTTCTGCACCTCATCCACATCGGTGCAGTGGGTCCCGTTGCCCTGCATGCCTTCAGGACAGGGGCCACACTCTGCACCGTCATGGGTCTCCACACACTTCACCCCGGGGTGGCAGGGGTTGGGCACGCAGGAAGACACAGGCGGAATCCCTCCCATTCCTAAACAGAGAGGAGATGAGCTGCTTTCTGTTCTGTTTAAATGAAATCTCTTGCTTCAGGTCGTTCTGATGTTTTAAATTGAGCATCTTGTTCCGTTTCCTCTGATGGACAAACCAAAGCTCCTGTCAAATTACACAAGTCTGAAGTACTTTAATGTCTGGAGTCTGTTTGGAAGTTTTGGCGAATCTGGTAAAGATGTTGCAGTGAAAGGGAGAAAGAAAAGGTCCTTGTTGTGACATAAAAAGTTAAATTAGCTGATGGAGAACTCACCGCAGGCTTCACACTCCATCACCGTGTTCTTCAAGAACACTATCTCTCTAACCTGTAATATACAACAAGTTAAGAAATTGAGTTTTTCCACCAGTCACAACAGACTTACAGTATCTAATCTTTCACTGTGAGTGGAAACCATCAAAATTAAAGTAAATAGTTGTTTTTAGGAGAGTGAAGGAGGTTTACCTGTTGCTTCAGCAGCTCTTTAATCTCACCCAGAACGAGATTGGTCATTTTAATCTGACTGATAATTTCTCCATCTGGATTCAGACAGAAAACACAATCGTTTCGGTAAATGTCTGCATCTTCTAAAACACATGTTTGATAATTACGTAGAGAAACATAAGCTTGAACATTTTTAAATAAGCTGCTACCATTTTTACCAGATAATGTGGAGGAGAAATATTTTGTAAATCAATGAAAGCAGATGTTCTGATCCTGTTAGTTTCATTCTTTATCTTGCTGTTAGTTTAATGATTAATGCATGTTTTCACTTTATTAGGCCACACTGTGTATAAATAATCAGCTCTTAATGATTTGGACAATTTCAAAATATAATTTTATTAAACGGTTTTCAACACTTTCCAGCTAAATGTAGACTAAACTGACATCAGTGTCTGAAGAAAGGCGGGGAGTTTGTTCACATCTGGACTCTCTGGCTCATAAAACAAACTAAAGTCAAATGATGGAATCCTAAAACAAGACTAGGCTACTTTTAGACACCATAGAAGTGAAGTAAGCTTTTAATAAAAGAATAAAGCGACCTTTAACTTGATTAGTCTTTAGGGTTTTAAATAAAAACCCTTCTGAACTTCCTTTAAGTAAATCGACAGGAGCTATAATGTGTTTCTGTTCTGTGTTTTGATGGTTTCTGACCATTTTTAGTTTTCTTTGTTGGAAGAACATCTGGGATTAAAAATACGCCGAGGAGTAAATACAGACATGCATGGTTTCTTCAGCCAACACAGACTTGGTGTGAAAAACCCTCACAGTCTGCATGTTTTGATTCCAGCTGAAACAAAAAGGTTTTTTTTTTTTTTTACAACTATGGACTCATAGAAGATTTTCTGGAAACTACATTTTCCAGCCTACATACCTGCAGGTATTAAACTCAGTGGGTGTCCTGGTGTCTCTATAAATCTTCCAGGATTGACCATAATTCCAGTTTTCCCTGAGGTTTGTCCTGTTTTCAACCATCTGCCAAGAGTCACAATCTAATTCAGCAACGCTGAAAAGTTCACGTTTAAAGTGAGGCTGGAATATTTACACATTGCATTGTTGTAAGAGTAGACACATTTGGTTTAAATCATTTAAAATGCACCAGTGCTCACAGTTTCTCACATCCATCAGCTATAAATGGTTTTGTCCACACTGTGAGTCAGGTTTTCTGACAAATTTAAACTCCAGTATTTATTTTTAATATCTATAACACTTTTTAAACAGAGCATTTGTGCCACTACACAATAATAATTCTTTATAATGGATTATTAATGTTTTAAATAGGTGTTTCATGAGTTTGTAAACACTTCATAAAGCATTAACAATTATTAATAACACAGATATAAACTGAAGCAGGTTCACTATTTGGCAAGGTAAGGTTCTGCACTTTTATTCATTCAGTTAAATGTAATTTATTGCTAGTTGCTCATCTTTTTAAGTAAGCTGTGTAACTAGCAATACAGTAAATTAGTAAGGTCCCTGCTTACATGCAGGTAACTTACTGACAAATATGAAGAATTAGGCAGAGGTACCAGAGTGTCTTTCAGAAGCATGATATAAAGGATAATACAACTATTAAATCAAGAGCAAGCAATTAAAACAAACAAAAACATGTGTTCCAGCAGTGAAAAGGCCACAGCTTAGAGGAGGATTTGAAGTTAGTCCGTCTGAGACATAAAGCAGGGAGTTTCAGAGCTCTAACAAAAAAGGCCCAGTAAGCTGTGGAGATGTGATTTAGGAGCCGTAAGAAGAGCCCCTTAGGATGATTTCAGGCAGCGAGCTGGAACATGAAGGCTCAGAAGGTCATGTAAACAAGCAGAGGGGCCGACCTGTATAAGTCTTTAAAAACGAGCCATAAAACCTTAAAGGAGTAGTTCAGATGGTTCTGTGAGAGGGTTTAACATCTTACCTGTTGTAGATAGCTCCTTGAATGGCTTCATTTTGGAGAAATAGAGTTTAAATCTGATTGAATTGAAGAACTAGTAGATGCTGTCTTAAAACAGCTTCAGTCAGAAGCTTCAAATTCCACACATTTTCTGGCAAATAGGGAAGAATTTCTTGGTTTCAACATTTGATATGGTTACCATGTTCCATAGTGCAGTGGTTCCCAATCCTGGTCCTGGAGGGCCACTATCCTGCATGTTTTAATCGTTTCAGGTTCTGCAGAAGCCTGTTAATTACTCATTCATTCAAATCAGGTGTGTCAAATTGGAGAAACAACTAAAACATCCTCGAGGACCAGGGCTGGAAATCCTTGCATTCAGTTTTGAGTTACACTTCCCACAAAGTCTCAAAGTTTTAAGAATTGGGATTAAAGACTTTCTTCAAGATAACCACAGCTCTCCTGCCTCCTTCAGGCCCTTCACTTGCCAACATTTTAACAGCAGATGAGCCGTACGAGAGCAGAAATCTCTCGAGCCTGAAGCTCAGGAAACGTGTTCTTCTCATCAGCGGCGACTCTGTTTACTGAATGAATTCCAAGAAAAGGTAGTGGAAATAAATCACCGTCTGTGTTAACAGGGCGACAGAAGGAGCGCGCGGATTATTTTCTCTGATTGACTCGCGGAGAACACGTCACGTTCACAACGCTGGGCTTTATTCTTTGCACTTGTTTGCTAATTTTGACAAAAGCATAAAATATAATCATAATAAAACATGAAATTCTTGAGGTATCACCAGCACTCCTTTGTGATTTTTGTTTATTTTTAACATTATTTGTCCTCCATTTGCTGATTTATATGAAACTGTGTATTTTTATCATTATATTTACAGTCAGCAACATCATAAATCAAGAAATCAATCCATTCAGAGATCAATTTCTTTCATTTTTTCCCAACTCCACTGAAGGTACAGTCTTCTTTTCTTCATGTAATGTAGGCATTGATGAAACAAAGACAATCAGCATAATAATAATGTGAAACAGAAGCACTGATCCTACCTCTCTGTCCTGTCACAGTTTGTGCTCCCGTGCAGAGAGCAAAGGTCAGTCCAACCAACCACAGCATGATTTTATTTTGATTTGTTTCTTCAGGTGCAGCAGCTTCAGCTCCTCTCTTTTGTGCGTCCTTTGACTCGATGTCAGTGCTCCTCCTGCAAACCGTTTTCCACCAACGCACATTATGTCCTCCCCTTACGTCCCACCGTCTCTCCCCCCTTTTACTGAGTTACTTCTCTGTCGTTTCCCCTGAAGCTTCAACACAAACACGCACTCAGTGTGATGGAAGCATCTCCATCTTTTTTTAACCTTTTACATTTTAATTGATGTGTTTAACCAAAATGAGGCAACATGAGCCTCTATTCCTGCTCCTTTTTTTAAACGATCCTGTTAAAGAGAATTTCTGTCTTTGTCACACATTGTGTTGAGCAATAAACAAGTTGCTCCTCCTGTTTCAAATTTTACAGAATAATCACCTTCAAAACCTTTTAGAGTCGACATTTAACATATATTTACCTGAACCTTTTCACAGCATTTTTTTTACAAATTCATCTAGATACCAATTAATAAAATATTTAAATACTGGTTTTGACATCCTGCTAGATGACCATTACGAGTGTTTTTTGTTGTTGTTGATCCTGGTTATGTTGCAAACAAGGAATCAAGCTGTTTGAATAAAAACAAGGAGAATTTCAGGAAGGTTTTGTTAGAAACCACAGATCTGTTCTTGTTGGTTTGCAGATTTACGATAACCACTGAATCTGACATTCTGTGTGTGTGTGTGTGTGTGTGTGTGTGTGTGTGTGTGTGTGTGTGTGTGTGTGTGTGTGAGAGAGAGAGAGAGAGTCAGTAATGAGATCAGCAGATGCTGTTGACATTCTTTATGCTGAAGGTTTTGGGGTTTTGGTCCGTGTGAGCTTGACAAACACTCATCACCTCCTCTGCTTTGTGACCTTGTTCTAAAAGAGGAGAGACGTCTCAGTTTGAGCCTCGGCAGGAAAAACAATCCAGATCTTTTCGTCCACATGCTGTCCTGGAAAGCCATTTTTAATCCAACAAAACGTCCAACTCTTTATTGTTTCAGAGTCACGCTGGAAATCGAAAGACGTTTTACGGATTAAAAAGCCCGACAAAAATAAACGGAATCGCTGATGAAACTCGACTGATTGTTTTTAATATAAAATAACGGATTTAAACACTTTAACCATACAGAGAACATTTTCACTGTAAAGACTTACAGATAGAAATGCACATTCTCCACACACATAAAACACGAGTTCAGGCAAATATGATGTTAAGATTAAGATTTATTTTACCTGAACATTTGGGACTTAGTGGCAGGAGGTTTCATCTCAGCAGCAGGAAGGTTTTCTGCAGCTTTTAGTTGATATAAACTGATTTATCTTTGCAGGTAGCAGTCAGTCTGTGTGGCTGAATGTTGCTGCTTGTTCGAACAGATCTCTTTTATTATCAGCGGAAACTCCATTACAACTTAAAGGAGCGTTTTAGTCAGCTGTACTTCTCCTCAATCTGCATTCTCCCATCTTTATCTTTGCTCCTGTGAGCACATGAACGTGACAACCCTGTTTAATCTTCTTTAGTGAAGGATTACCGAAGGTGGAGCATTAGTTTGGGAACATAAAAATCTCTCTGTTTCTTCTGATGATCGTCTCAGAAGGTGACGTGACGGAGTTTATATAAACTGAACAAGAAGTGGAGGCAAAGTGTTAAAATCACACAGAATAATCTTTAAAAAACACACAAGGTCACAATGTTTTTCTGATTTTATTTAAAGATAAACAAAGTTGTTTTCATCTCAGTGTAAAAAGCGAAATGTTCTTCAACATAAAGCTTTACTTACATTCTCTGATTAAGAGCTGAATACATTTCTCTTTTCTCTCTTTATTTGAGCTGATGAAACTTTTTTGTTGTTGTTTTTGGACTGAAGGAAAACTGTGAAATGGAGCGATGGTTTTGCAGCTCCTGGACGTGGATCACCACACAGGTGTTCACAGACACATCGAGACATAAACGTCCAGGTTGGGTTGAAGTGTGAAACCTTTTCCTTGGTATTTACAGAGTCCTGGACCTTTGTAAAATACAGAAAGCACCATGTTGCTCCAACAGAAGGGGAAAGAACAAACTGCTCCTTTTCTTTTTTTAAAAAAAAAGGGAATGGGAAGTCCCGTCATGCGGGCGGCATGAGGACGAGTCAGACTCAGTTTCGGCGGCGCGGCGAGGTGTTTTACTCAGCCTTCTTGGCCTTCCTCTTGCGGGCGCCTTCGCTCAGCTCCTCCTTGGTTTTGAGAGGAGAAGACGGGACGGCGGCGGGAGGGTGATGGTTGTCCTCATCGCCGCAGAGAGGAGAGCCGAACAGCAGGTGACAAACCCAGGACTCAATGAGGGCGAAGGGGGAGCCATGAGAGTGCCGGGCGGTCATCACCACCTGGGAGGACAAAGAGAGGCTCGCGCTCAGAAAAAAGACTGCACTTGTGCCAAGAAATTCAGACTTTGGATACTAAAAATCTGATAAAGTAATCAGATGATCTCTGGTTTACTGATCCATTGTGTCTACATTATAAAAACAGGAATGTGACACTTTAAATAAGTAAACTTCTGCATATTTTCTTGATGTTATGATGTGGTTTGAACGTATTTTGCCTTTAAAAGCTAATATTAGTGAACCACAATATTTATGATCAGATTTAAGCATTATTGAAGCAGGGGTGCTTTAAAGTGGGGGCAATGACCACCCCTAAAATCTGGAACAATGAGTTGTTAAAAATTGTAAATATATATTTTATTTTGAAAGAAATCTAAAACTTAAAAGCTCTGAATAAGGATAAATGGTCTAAACTGAACAGAATGAAACATTAAGGAGCAGAAAACAAATGTCCTCAGTAGGATGAAGGGTCTCAGGAGGTTATGTGAATCTTTTTTATATTAATATAAATTCAGAAGAGGATCAGTAGGTTGAGTAGTGACTGTGTTGTTCTCAATATGTAATATTAATTGTAAATAAATGTAAATAGTCGCCCCAGTTTTGAGGCCTTTAACTAAAAGGACTTCTGACCTTAGGTGGATGTGAGAAGTTTTCGATGCAGGTCACCAATAAATCCGACGAAAGGCAGCAAGTCTATAAAAACTGTCATCATCTGCTGTGAGTGTTTGTCACTTTTTGCTGATATGGATAAAAAAATACTGTTGTCTGTGTGTTAGTCATCAGCACGATATAACGGATGTGTGGCAGCATCTTGTGTGGAGATGTGGAGACTGAATCTGTTGAAGAGATGGTCAATATTTAAATTCTGTACATCTTGTTACGTTTGACTTCGATTTCCTCTGACTGAAGCAGAAACTATAAAACCGATGGTCAGAACCACAGATCTGCTGCAGGGATCTTTTCTGCACATTTCCAGGAGTTGTTTTACCGTAGAGTCCCTCATTATACTCCCAGTTTCTCTAAAACTCTGCTCTGTGCACTGCTTAGATCAGGTTTCACAAGAAAAGCTAAACAACATCCTTAGTTCCTGTACAAAGCAGTCAGAATTATACCTTGCACGTGGCCATGAAGAGGGTGAAGACGAGGATGAGGGTGCTCTTGGACACTGGCAGCCAGTGGGCCTCCTGCAGGGTGAAGAGGATGGCTCCGTACAGACTGGCTTTAGTCGGGCTGCAGAGACCAAGAACAGCCTGTCAACAGAAACTCAGCTTCGTTTGTTTTCATGCTCATCTTCCCAAGCAAACCTTGTTTGTATTTTGTACATTAAAACCCACTGAAGTGTTGTTTTCACTATGAAGACCTGCTCATGTTTACTGATCAAACTCATCTTTAAATCGCCCGCTGCCTTTCGTGCCAGAGTTTTAGACTAAGATCATATTATGCTGAGAAATGACAAAATTATAGCCGTTTTAGTTCAATCTTTTGTGATACTGTGAGGTCTCACACGATCTGTTAAGAGTTGTGAATGACTCTCAGCTACTACCACACCAAATGTTAGCTCCATATCTGTAATATTCACTGAGGCAGAGACACTTTTGTGTAGGCTAAGGTCAATAGGCTGTGGCGGTCATTTTGTATTGTGTTGTTGCAGATGTCAGCAACAAATATAATTTCTTATGGTTCCAATAAAATCTATTTGTTGATCCCTGAGATCTTTTGCATACAGGCACACAGATACAGGTGATAACATTATCGGTCTGCCTTCACCTTCAGCAGCTGCAATAATACGTGTTTTTTTTCTGTTCAGAAAGCACACACACACGCTCGGACACACACACACACTCACAATGACATGCTGAGGATCTCGTTGGTCTCGGGCCTCCACACACCGCGGAGCAGCTGCTCAAAATTGGACATAAGAGCCACTCCAGATCCTGAGAGGATAAAAATAGACAAAAATGAGGCCAAAATAGTCTGTTTCTGTGTCACCATTTATATCCAGTCTGTTTTATTATTATTTTCAGCACCTGGAGGGTGTCTCTCCACAACATCATACTTTCTAGGATTGTTTCTGGTTCATGAAACACTCAACAACAACAAAAAAACTGAGGAAGTACAGCGGAAACATGATCTGAATTATTTTATAGCAACAGACCTGCCCGGTCTAACAGGGTGTACTCCCTCGGACTTTGAAGCAAATGAGTAAATTATTTAAAGCTCATTTAAGCTTTTAATGTTAGTCTACTGAGCATTGAAACCAGTTTCTTATTATAATGTGCAAAACTGGGACATTTGTAAGCCTCCCAGGTGCTCCCAGCAGCTCTAATTAGTGCAGATTAGGTAGAATTACTCGTTATTGTAACAACAAATACTGAGTTACACGCAGTAAATAACTTGTGACCTTATTGTTTCTGCAAAAAGCAGAAATGTTGAGCATTTTTCATCCCTAATTCAGTGACAATAAAAACATACGCTGTTACGCTTTCTAAATGTAGCTTACTGACCTTTGACATATCCAACGATCACCATGATGAAGAAGCCGTGATGGTAGGCGTGGTGGGCGTGGTGAACACCTGCGGCGATCTTGCGAACGCGGACGACCTCCTTCAGGCCCACCAGCACCATTTTGACCGGCAGGAAGGCCACGCATTTGTAGAAGAGGTTCAGAGGGCAGTAAAAGATCAGATACCTGGTTGTGTTTCAAACAGAGGCAGGAAGATGATGCACAGAAAAATGAAAACACTTGTTTAGCATCCTGGCCACAGTGCAGATTTAAATCCAAAGTCACACACGAGGGACAGACAGAGACAGTTTTTCATAATTTATTGATTTAAAAGTTTGAGCGAGGCAGATTTATCTGGGGGATCCTGGCTCACCAGACAGCTGAGGCCAGCAGGATGTGGCTGTTGTGTTGGAAATAGTCTAAAGGGCTGCTCCCGAGCATGATGTCTGCCAGGATGTAACTACCGAAGCAGTAGAGCATGGCGCAGAGCCAAGAGGCCACGGGACTCCTGCGAGAAACCTCCACGGAGCCTGCAGCACAGAGGACGAGACGTCAGGGCTGCACACACTGTGGACACTTTCAGAGAGGGTTACGGACACTCGTAATGTTTTCTTTTTTAGATTAAAGTTGGTGAATTAGCTCACAGTAACAATAAAAAGACAGTTGTTAATAATCAAAATGAAAGAGGGAGAGAAAAGTGTAGAAAACTGAACTTTTGCAGGTAAATATTTCTACAAAGCGCAACCTTGGCCCCCTCTAGTGGTTATCTGAAAACATGACATGTTAAAATTCATTGCAAAATAATTACTCATTCAAAACAAAAATACATTCAGAATCATTCATTTGTACATTTGACTTATTTCCAAACAAATACAGAAAGGTGTTTTTTAAATAAAAAGAATAATAAACTTCTCTTGATCCTGAAAACCTCACTGTAAACTGTTATTACCTTTTTATTAATATTATTTAAATATGAGAATTAACATTTACTTATTAAACTTCTTGTTAGAACCGTATAAATTTCCTGTTGAGTCACAAACAGCACACTGTTCCAAGCTTGAAGACTTTTTATCAGTGTTTATCTTCATCTGCACCTGCCTCATATTTCAGGACACACCCAGCCTGTCCACGTTCTCATCCTCAGCTAATATTGACGCTCATTTGTAAATGAACAAACAATCCTTTAAGCATACAGATTCCAGCAGTTCTTTATAAACAGATCATTTATTTTAATGTTTTAAGCCACAGCTAACCAACCAAAAATGTCTCAGATGATTTAGTAGCTGAGAGTCGACCACAACACCAACTCTGAGCTCTGCTATAAGTCTTAATGCAGCATGAGATCGCGTATAACTTTGTTTAAAAGGTTTGAAAATCAAACCAAATCAGCTACAACTCCATCATTTCTCATCAAGAGATGATTTTAGTGTTATTAGTGTCATTAATGCTAAACATTTAATTTCTATAATGTGTTGTTCAGAACCTGAAATTTGTCATTATGTGCACCGGTCCATATTTTATAGTTTTATTTTAATTTTGTGCTTTTGAGTCTTTTTGAGGTTGTTCTTGTGATTTTGTGGCTTGCTTTAATACTTATTTTTGCACGTTTGAGATCATTTTTATACTTGTTTCATTTCTCTGTAACTGTTTGACTCACGTTCTGCTCAGTCTTTGTCTCTTTTGTGACTCTCTGCTCGTTTTGTTATTTTATGCATCTCTGTCGCATCTGATTTTTGTCAAAGCTTTTCATGGAATCTGCAGCCTCCTGACCCCCTGAACCTTGTGCCTGCAGGCATGTTCAGTCACCTGGATTCATTAAGTCCTAACAAACATGACGTGTTATATACCTTTCAAAGCTTGCATGTGATTTCTGAGGATCTAGATCCACATGTTGGACCCATCCAGTAAACCGAGACGTGAAGCAGAATCTCCAACAGGTGGGTGGGGGTGTCGACTTGAGCTCAGCCTGAGAGCAACGTGATCCTGAGAAATGCTGCCCTGTCTATAAATACAGCGACTGTCGGGCATGGCGTGACCTCTGACCCCACACTTGTCTCTCCTTCCCCTACATTTAAAACTCATTCATGTGCTCCTGTAACGTGTGCCATGAACTAGTTCTCGCCGCTGCGACAGAGGCGATAAAAGCTGATCGAACAAGTCTCAGCAGCTCGAGTCATTTGACTTTCAAATTATTGGTATGAAAATTCTGTAAGTCAAACAGACAGAAACATGCTACAGTGGACTTTTCTTTTTGGTTTCAACTTTTAGACTTATTTCTAAAGCCCTCCTTGATTCAAGTGACATTACAACATTATTTTTTCTCATTTAAGGTAATATAAACACAGCAACATTATTATTAACCCTTATGAACACAGCAGGGGATAAACTAAATAAGTTAACAGAGGATATTCTTTTCTTTTTAATCCAGATAGATGGTGTAAAATAGGGGAATAATGTAAATAGAGGCCAAAACATTAATTAAGCCTAACTCTGCATGTTTATCACTGCCAGGCTGGGAAAAAGATGTGAAATGAAAACTTAAAGATCAGTTTTTTTTTGCTCCATTCATCCTGAAGACTCTAAAATCATCGCTGCACAAACTGCTTTAAGGAGGTTTTAACTCTGCCTCCTTGTTTGGTTTCCTCTCCTGGAGCTTCAAGAAAACAAAGACTGAGCTTTTTCTGTCTGGGTGAACTTTGACCCCAGATTGATGACAGTGTTTTCCTACTCACAGAAACAGCTAAATCATGCTTGGCTGTCAATCCAACCTCTTAATTCATCTTTAAAGTTCAGTACAAATAAAAACTCCTCTGTGGCCTTAAAATAAAGCTCATCTGGGGGGGGGGGCTTTGGAGGCTCTGTCTATTTCAGGCTCTTCTATTTCTTGCTGGTATGCACAGGCCTTCGCTCAGGTTTCATCCTCCTTCGGACCCTGCAGCTCACTCCAAACTCAGAGAAAATCAACCCAAAAAAACCTGGGAGGTTTCCTTGGTGCTGAGGGATTTCCTACAGTGCAAAGGAGATCAATCTGCAGCACCAACACACATAAAACCGAGCAGAGCTGCTGCAGTTTATGTAACAGGTCATGCTTTATAAGGAAAGGGTTCATACAGAAAACAGTAAACTGAGGCAGGGACTTTTCAGGCACTGCAAAGCTTAAAAAAAAACATTAAAATTACATGTGCTGCTCAAACATGTCATCTCCTTTTACTATTTCACTTCAAATATTTTAATATGAGTTATATCTGTTCAATCTATAGAAATTGTTGAGAGCAAGACATGCATACATTCTAGATAATTACATTTAACATTAGAGAGCAAATGAAAAAAGTGGGATTGAAGCCTCTCACCTGGCTCATATTTGAGGTAGAGGATGGAAACGATGTAATAAGCCAGGTCAAACACGGGAAACATTCCCATTTTGGAGAAAGCGTGGGCTAAATCGCCCAGATTAAGAACTGCCAGCACGTTCTCCATGGTTCCTGTTTAATGAGCAGAGAAGAAAAAGAATCCTGACGTTTTTCCTTTTTTATTCCAACTGCGCAGTCTGGATCGGAAGCCCCCCGAACCTGCGACTCTCCGCCGAGCCCCCCCGGTCTGTGAAGTGAAGCCCGTGACACTCAAGCCCTCCTATTAATACCGCTCACATCCAGACCCCCCAGCTGCATCATCATCATGATCATCATCATCATCTTCCGGGCCAGCTGCTCCTCCGGAGGGGACAGGAGCTTTCTGCTGCTTCACACCGAGCAGGAAACCAGAAAAAAGACGTCCTTACTGTCCAGAACTGGGCTACAAGACGCCGGCAGAGGTTTAATGAAGCCGGGAGGCAGAGCAGAGACCCAAATACGTGTCCGTATTTATTGTAAGCAGACATTAAATCATCCGTTTGTTAAAAGAAAACATCCATAATCCGGATCAGGTGATCCTCCATCCGTGTCTCACAGCCCAATGATCAGATCTAATCCCAACCTTTGATGTTTACATTCCTCTGAATAATGCAAAAATGTTTTAATGAAAGATTAAACAGCTTTCAAACTGCCTAAATTTACAACAACGCTTATTATATGGTTCGTATTTATCTTTTTTTAATGTAATAAAAATAATTTTATTATTGTTATTCCATAAAAAGCCCACTAGATGGCGCCAAATCCTCACATTTAAAAACTAGATTCTTCAAGGCACAACTTCTGGCGTCTTTTGGCAATTTTATCCTTTGGCTCAAGCCGTTCTTTTATATAAACCCTTTCATCAAGTTTGTCTTTATGGTAAATCAATTCAAAATTCACGTCGAAACATGCTTCTGGTTCTTTTTGCCATTAAGAATTTAACGCCAGTTGGCGCCTTACAGTCTAAATTGAGGACATAAAAATCCCACGAGTTGCTCCAACAGCGTTCTGAATTCCTATTGGCTACTTTCCCGATTGCGTCAAGAAACACGGAAGTGGATTACTTGTGTTGACAAAATGCTCGGGGATCTGCTAATTTTCGGGTAATTAATCAATTGTGCTGCCATTTCTACATCTCAGAGTAGGTTGTCTGGATGAGGGGGGTTACGTTTATGTTGCTATGTTCTGTTTTAGTCGTAAGAGAGACTTGTTACTCGTGAAAAGTTACCGCCAGCTCAGCAGCTAACAGCGTTAGCTCGTCATTGACAACATTTGCTCTCAATCGCCGTTTCTTCTGTCTCTTTAGGACTTTACTGGTGAACGCGGGGGCCGTGCTGAACTTCAAGCTGTAAGTGTGACCACGTCCTAAACCTTACACCAAACATTAAAACAGCCACAGGTTGGTGCTAATGCTAACTGCAGATGTTTTGCAGGAAGAGGAAAGAGTCGCAGGGTTTTGGAGATGAGTCCGGAGCTCCAACAACAGGCGAGTCTGTGATGTGTGGCAGAAAGAGATAAAGGAAAATACTCATTTTCACATCAATCTAAAGTGATTTCAAATGGAATTAGCATTCTGACAAGCAGTGGTGGAAACTAACTATAAATACTGCACATATCTGTGCAGGTTTATGTACTTTTTAAATATATTACACAGGTATTTGACACACAGTAGTTTAACTATAATCTTCTTTATTTACTTTTAGACCATTTAGTTTCAGTTATTAACATAAAGGCTCACTTTTGTAATTGCCAAACATGTCATGTAGAATACTTTTGTCTCCTTAAATAACCAGTGGTAATATTTAGTTTTAGTTTTTATTTTGATATGTAGTATATTTCTACCTAAAATCGGACTTGATGCTGTATTTTTATTAAAAACAAGTTCCACCTCCAGAGTTACACTCATGTTACTCAATAATACTTTAGTACAAATAATCCACTGATGTGTAACTAGACATCTGTCATAATTTAATTTGCACGGTTTGTAATAGTTTTAGTTTCAGTGTTGTTCATGTACTTTTCTTTCTCAGGCGACAACATCAGAGAGTTCCTGCTCAGCCTGCGGTACTTTAGGATCTTCATCGCGCTGTGGAACGTCTTCATCATGTTCTGCATGGTGTTGTGAGTATCTCTGTGTTTGTGAGAGCTTGATGATCCCTGTCGTTACAGCGGTGAAGTCAGGGATTAGTGAAGACGACCGGTCAGTCTGAATGTTTCAGTCTCTCGAATTCACCGACGAGATGAAAAATAAAAAGTACTTAGATTCATTATAACAAAAACACGACAAGATTTAAACTCGAGAGTTTCTGTGGGGTTGTTCTTTTCTTTAAACAGTGGATTTTATGTAATCTTAAAAATGAACTTTAATTTGATGGATAAAAATGAGAATGCCCTCAGAGTACGCTCTTGACATTATTTGCCCGATGATGAGGAAGACAAATGTAAAAAAAATCAAATGTTTTAAGAGACACGTCCTGAATCAGAGAAATTTAACGTTTCTAAAAAACTTCTCAGGTTTCCAGATCGCTCCTCTGGTTAGTTTTCATAAAGCCTGAATGTTTTGAGCTCGGTACGTCTCATGTTTAAACCTCTTTCCAGTTTGGGACAGAAACTCTGCAGATTATAAAACGTTAAACTTTTCTAACCAGACGAATGTCTTTAAATTTCAGATTGTTTGGATCATGATCAGAGTTCGGAGCGGCTGGACCTCCACCAGGAAGTCAGCTCTTCAAGACGAAAACTACAAACTTCTCCTTCATTTCTGCTTCTTTTTATTTGTCCCTTTTGATTGAAATACTGCTCCGTTTTGTTTACAACTCAGAAATATTAAATCTCCTTCAGGCTGAACTGGATATAGTTTTCTTTTCTTTCAGAAGTTTTTACCTTCTTGTTTCGGCTGTAACTGTTCGCCTTCCTGATGTTTGAGACGTTCTTTTATTTCTTCCTCGCTGAAGCTGGATTCAGCAGAGGCGTCACTATAACTTTAGTTCTTTCATAAACACCTTGTTTGTAGATAAACACTGTTTTTTTGTCCATCAGATCTAATGTTTTGTGCTGCTTTTCAAGTTTAAAAATCTTCCTTTATTTCAAATCTGTTGAGCTGTAAGTAAATACTTGTACACTTGCTCTAAATAAAGAATAAGTTTCTCCTTTTAAGTATAATTTCAGACTCGTTATGCAGATCAATATAAACTGAGTGTTAAACTCAAATATTTACTTTCTTCTAAGCTGTAAAGTTATTTAGTCATTTAAAAGATTTAACTGAGCACAACCTAGAATGCATTAAAAACGGATTATTTGTAAGATCCTGATGTACTCTTGGTGTCTTGTTTGTCAAAACATGAAAATTAAAAAATATTACCATAAATAATAATTGTACAAAATAATCCAGATGACCTTGAAACCTCTGATTAAAAACATTTGAGGTGAAGATCGAGTAAAACTTTGTTTCTTTGCTCCAACATTGGTTCAGATGTTTGTTGCATCTTTAGTGTTTCTTGTTTTTCTGTAAAAAAAGTTTCCAATTATTGTTCTGTTGCTCCTCCTAAACCAGATATAACACTCAGGGTTCTTAAAATTCCATATGTGGAAGAAAAACAGACCCAGAAACTTCAGAAAAAAAATACAACATTTATTTTAAATTATCTTCAATGTTTAGAAATACACAAAGCAACAGAAATAGTGTATTAACTTTCTGTACAAGCAGTTTGACAGACGATGCAGTTTTAATTAATCTCAGGGCGTTACTCAACCAAGAAATGATCCTTTAAAGAAAGAAGCAACTAATCATCAACATGGATCCTCCCAAAGATCAATGTCAGTTTGCTTTTGGTAATATAACAGAAAATAGTTTGTTTTTATAGCTTGTAAATAGTTTAAAGTTGCATGACGGCATTCAGTTTGACTTTGATACGGCTTAGTTTGCTTGTTTACCACCTGGACAGAGGTGACCTTTTTAATCACTTCTTTCCTTCATAGTCATTTCACGACTTCACTCACCTTAACGTTTTAGTTTCTCTACAAAACAGTTTGCCTGTCACCCATAAATGCATTAAGTTTGACACGTTTAGTAATTTGTTTGTGGGAAATCGTTGTCGTAGACATCTGAAACAGAAACAAACAAGCCAATAAAGACTGATATCAAAGTAAGCAGGAGAAATAAATGAGTATTAAATAATATTTGTTACAGACTGCGAAGATTTAAACTTACCACTTGGATAATCGACATCATCGTATATTTCACCTTCCCTGAAATGAAAGATTGTTGTTAAACTAAGTGCAGAAAAATGGGGTTTGGAGGCATTAATATGTCGATTTAATTACTCTAAGTAACTGAAAATAATCAAAAAGAACTAAAAAAGTTTTTAAAAATGAAGGAATCATAATAAGATTAGTTAACAAATCACAACTACAGAACAAAAAATGTATAAATTTTCATAATGAACTGAGGATTAACTTACAAGCGAAGAAGAAAAGATGTTGAAACGTAACCATCTGTGGAGGAAAAACAAATAATCATGATTCATGGTCCGCCACCACTGCAGCTCACACTTTAACAGAGCGTGTGTGATCGTGTTTAACATTACTTTCCAGATTTGATTAAAATGGCTCCAACGCTGTCATTTATAACGATAAAAATATTTTACATTCCTTTAAATAATGCTAGGCTTTTAATTAAAAAAGGGAGCTGCTCTTTGCCTAAAACTTCACGTGCATTATGCTTTTATAAATAAACTTTCAAACGTGTTATTTTTTTTCACAACACTTATTTAATCGGCACATTAAAGGTGATGCCGCTGAGGCAAACTTTGAGACGTTGTGTCCTTCCTGATCGAGTATTTATGGCTGAAACATCAGCGCAGATGTTGTCCCTGATGTGCAGGAGTGGACATTAGTTGTGCTTTCACAAAAAAAGAAAAGGTCCAAAAAATAAAAATAAAAAATACTGTTTAAGCTTGGTCTTAATGGACCACTTTTCTGTCAGAGTTTCATACTTTTTTGCTCTCTGATGAAAAGACAACAGGACTGTGTGTGTAGGTGTGTGTGTGTGTGTGTGTGTGAGAGAGTGTCTTCATTAGGATTTGGCTCATATTAATCTTCATCACCTAATCTCACACTGGAGCCAGAGTCTTTTCTGTCTTTCTTCACTTTAAATATAAAATGTGAACTTTTTACAAAGATGTGACGTGAAGAACATTTTATGGAGCTCTGTAGATTAATGTCAGGAATAAATACTTTTAAATCTGTTGTACTCACCGACAGCTTGGCAGGGCATGAGCCAGCTTCTACTAACACCTTTTTTTTAACTTTAAGCATCAAATCACCCCCACACAGTTAAATCTGTACGGCTCATCCTGCAGATCAAAACAACATCTGGTTCGAAACATTGTTCACGTACATTTTCCAGCTCTGCTTTGACACAAATATTTCTTCTTGCTCGTTTGCTGGATGACATCCACGATCTCTCCCGGCGTCACTTGAAGATCTTTTGCTCCGACTTTTTTCACAACATAGTTTGGATCCACCATCATGGTTTGCAGCACCTTGACGGGTCCTTCGTACTGAGGAAGAACGATCACTGAGGTCAGTATGTTCTCATACTGAAACCAATGGAATAAAAGCAGAATCTGACCTATAAGCATACAGGAAAATCTCATTATTTCCAGCTAAACTAGATATTTTGTTGTGAAAATAGTTTACCTTAAACTTTTTTTTCATGTCCTTTTCCACTTTGGGATCTATGCTGAAAAAAAAATAATAATAATGAACATTTTTTACAGATAAATTTAAGGATAAGACATTTTCCTTGCACAGAAAATGGGATGAATTCATTCCTCGATCATCGTCTGGTCTGATTCATCACCAGGTCAAATTAAAACTTCATATTAAAATGATTCTACAGCTTTCTGTCATCTTAGCTTCTTATTTTCTGCTTCCTTTCAGTGAATCAGACGTGAATAAATACCTGATTTCAAGCGGAGGAGGGGGGAAATCCTCGAGCATTGGCTGAACGTCGTCATAATCGTCTGACAACAAAGAAAGAAAAAAGAAATTACAAATAAAACTGATTCTTAAATTGATACTTGTATTTAGTAGCAAGTATTATTTGCTTAAACACAACTCAAACATATTTAGAACAAAAAGAAGGTCATATAAGAGGAAAATTGTCCAAGAACTTATTATAAACCAGCAAAGTAGTGTATTTAATCACGTTCAGTAAAAGTTATAGTCAATAACAGCAATTTATAGGAGATAAATATAGCAATACTTGTAAAAATAAAGAATGGTTTTGCTCAAATATCTTTTTGGAAATCTTGTTGATGTTAGAAGGTTTGTGATTACAAATAGAGAAAAATGAACTAAATTAGACAAAATGGTCTTTGTTTTTGTTGATAAATAGTGACGCCTTTTGACCCTGGGCTAGGGTTAGGGTCTCCTCAGGGTTGAAGGGGTCAGGGACGTTTGGCCCAGGGCTAGGGTTAGGGTCTCCTCGGGGTTGAAGGGGTCAGGGACTTTTGGCCCAGGGCTAGGGTTAGGGTCTCCTCGGGGTTGA
>NC_051453.1:6452982-6499978 GCF_001649575.2 Kryptolebias marmoratus | reverse complement strand
GGGCTAGGGTTAGGGTCTCCTCAGGGTTGAAGGGGTCAGGGACCTTTGGCCCAGGGCTAGGGTTAGGGTCTCCTCAGGGTTGAAGGGGTCAGGGACTAGATTAAACTAACCCCAACTTTTAACCAACTGCAACTGTAAAACTTCTAATCTGAGAAACTATAGATTAGAACCTATTTTACTGTGTAATTCTATCTGTTTTTACTGATTTTTACTAAAACTCCAGTTGTTTTACAGTTTGGTGTTTTACTTTCACCATAACGTGTCATTAATCCTAATCTGCTTGTGTCGTGGGATGCAACTCACCATCATCTTGAGGCAAACTGCAAATAAGAGGAAACACAAACACCATCTTAGATTAAAGATATGAAACAAAAAAGTGACTTCAACGTTGCTCGTGTGGTTTCATGCCTCGCAACAAGAAGTTGGTTTGAATGAGCTGAAATATTTTGTAGTTTTAAGAGCGATAAAAACAGCAGCATGAATATAATCTCTGATTTACCTGTCTCTGCTGCTGGAGTCTACGTTTAACATCATTGGGGGGTCTGGAGGTGGTGGAGGTAAATCAAAGGTGTCCTTTTTTCTCAGCTGGGGCATTTTTCTCTTTACTGCCTCGTAGTCGATGTCCACACACGTGTTGCTGATGTATCCATCTGTGCAAAAACACAAAAAACACAACAACAAACACAGACGCTTTGATTTCAACAAGATAGTAAGGACATTTTTTATGCACAGACAGTTGACAGGCATTTCTCCAACTCAGAAATTTCATTTTAGTTCTACGAAAATGTTGAATTTGGTTCACGACAATAATTTGTACATAAAAAACTGAGCTAGATAGATAGATAGATGGATAGATGGATAGATAGATGGATAGATGGTGCTATATTCATTAGGAAAATTCATTTGTGGGTTCAGCAGCAGAGGTGATTTTGTAGGTTTCGCCCATGAAAAAGTTGCCAAATCTCCCCAGCCAAAGCCAAACAGCTTACTCTCGCTCATGTGAGCAACCAGCAGTAAACACATATTCCAAAGTCTGGGACTGAGCGCTATCCTCTAAGATGATATCGCTCTCCCCCACAGAGCAGGATTCATCTGTGACTACCTCCAAAATCCCTGACCTCAACACCACTGAACAGCTGTGGGGTCAGGTTGGACGTGCTGTTCGTTCCAGACTGACCAACACAACCATATCGGTTGACGTGAGACAAATCCTGGTTGAAGTGTGTGAACAAGCTGGTGAGCAGCATGAAGAGGAGGAACCAGGCTATTTGGGCTGCGTATGGTTCCTCCACATGCTACTGAGGCCCCTGTTTGTTAAATAAATAAATTGTTGAATTTCCATTATGTCTTGTTTTTTCAGACTTCAATCTTTGAATCTAATAGACAACACCAAACCAATACATATTCTGGTTGTTAACCGTTTTATAGTCTGTACTGTAAAACATGCTGTTTATGGGTTTAGCTGCCAATATCGTAAATATCACTCTTTTGATGTGGGTTTTTTGTGTTAACATGCTGCAAGTAAGACTGGATGTAGATGATAGTAATCGTGTCTATTTAACGTTTCATGTCAGACAGGGTTAATATGTACATATTGTGTTTTTAATGCTGCATTTTTAAAGTGTGCAGTCCTTTGTAATCAAGTAATGTAATTATAACTGTGTTTTTGAATTTAGTGCTGCTGTTGTGTTTCTGTTGTGGGTGCACATTGGACACCAGAGCCATTAGACGTCTTGTTTTGTTTCAGTCTTGTAGCCAGAAATCTGTTACAACTTTTAATGCTTTCATCCAATTCACTGCGCAACACATGCAGAAGATTATACTCACATAATATACTCTCAGCCTGTGAGAGGATCGTTTCATACTTTTATTTGACACTTTAACCACAGTCACATAGACCGGCATCAAAATAAAACGTGAAGTAACCACAGCAAGCTTCTTTTCATGTGCTTGTTGTAGCACATTTTGTCTTGTATTGGTCCTCCAGGGGAAAAATTAAGAAAATGCAAAAACTAAACTGAAAGGCAGAGAGTCAAAGCGATGCTTTCTGCCTCCTGCCTGCTTGTTATTTCATTTTCAGACGGAAACCATACATCTTCACCACCTGAATGTTAAATTAATGTTGGACATTTCATCTTTGCCGTCCCTCCCGTCTCTTCCTCTTTCTTTTTTGTTTTTAAATAAAAAAAATGACTCTCTAATTTGGTAACTGTGGTAAAGCTAAAGGAAGCTGTTGGCTTCAACATGTTTAGGAGAAAGAACCAATTTTGCTAAATATAGAGTCATTTTGCCATATTGCCAAGTCCTGAGAGGGGCCTTTTGGATTTTGTGGATAAAACTGAAGGTTTTCGACACATGACTGATTGAAACGGAGACTGAAACTTACAGTTTCCGTTCATCGAACGAGCCAACCATTTGCCTCTGGGGTTATTCTCCACACGGAGGATCTCCACGCTCTCTCCTTGTCGAAGACTGAGATCGAGTTTTCCCTCCCCTCGCCAGTCGTGACGAGCTCTGGCTGTGTGAAGAGCCTCCAACTCGCCTTGAATCTGCAGGGAGACAACACAAAAGATGAGCTGTTTTTTTTTAAAGAAAACATATCTGGAAAAAAATATGTGAAGAAAAGCGAAGAATCATGGTGGAGCTATGAGGGCATATTAAGCTATTGTTCCCTGGTGGACAGATAATTAGCTTTTTTTTTTAACCTGAAAGTTCTTCTTCAGCTCATTCTGTTTCTTCTGCTTCTCCAGCTGCTCCTTCCGTTCTTGTTCCTGTTGCCTCTTTGCTTCTTTCTTGTTTGGCTTCTCGGCAGCCGAATGGTTTGACACCAGCTGTTCCCTTCACGGAAACAAACAGTATAAAGTAATGATTCATCCCCTCTTTATTAAGAGACGCGGACATATTTTGTGTACCCCGTTTGTTAAAGAAAGAAAAACCCACAAAGGTTGAAAAACAACTTGAAACTGACAAACGTAACAAGAAGATTTGAGGACTGCATGTTTCTGCTCCTTCCACAGAGGCTCAACAGGATTTAGATCAGGCCTCAGGAGACCACTTCATAATCGTTTGTTCTGAGCCCTTTTGGGGTGTTTTTTAGCTCATTATCCTGTCAGAGGACCCATGACCAAGCTTTCTGACAGTGAGCACCTCATTTTGCTCCAGATTTCAAAACAGCTTTTTCTAATCTTCTGTCACAATAGCCTGCTTTAGGAGAGAATATTGCAGATGAGCTGATAAATAGGTTAATGTTTGATGGAAACATGTAAAGTTTTATCTCTTGAAGCATCATCTGAAACGCTAACTCAAAGGAGTTTTGTTGTTTTTCAGTAGTGGTTGTTGCACCAGAAGCTTCAGCCTCGGCAGATGCCAAAATAACCCGAGCAGTAACAGACATAGTAACAGTGAACTCTGTGATGTTCCAGCAGCTGCCGCTCTACTTTCGGCTGCTATGAGCTTAATAAACAAATGCCTAATACTTACTCATCAATCATCTCATACACGTCGTCATTATCATCATCGTCACCATCCTGCAAGAAAACGGTTTTATTTTCAGTTTTACAGAGCAAAGAAGCTGTCAGGTTTTAGATTATTACATCAAAGATGAATTTATTCATCAAAAAAACTGACATATTCTGATTTTTTTCTGCCTAAACTTGACTTTTGTGTACGTCTGAGTTTCATGTACTTACCTCTTCCACAAAGTGGGAGCTGTTGTCACTGAAGGACTCTGTAAAGTTAGAAATTTAACAAATATGTTTCGTTTTCAAAGTCAGTTAATGAAAATACTTAAAATTGCAAAAAAAAAAGAAGCTTGCAATAGTTTGTTTTATTTTACCATTTTTTTCAAAGCTTCCAACATCATCGTAAGGGTCCTGTTCATCCTCAAAGTCTCTGAAATCAGTAAACACATTTTGATAATATTACATCATTTCTGTTATACTAGAAGCCGAGTACGTCCCGAAAGAATATCACCTACCGCCTTTCATGTCAGAGTTTTAGACTAAAATCATCCTATGTAGAGAAATTGTGAATGACTCTCAGCTACTACCACATCAAACTTTACCTCAGTATCTGTACAGCTGAGTTGTTTTTAAAATCAGCTGTGGCAGCCATTTTGAATCAGGATGGCTCCAAAAGCATAACCAGTTCTATAATTACACCCAGTGATTATATGGTTGGAGTTTTATTCAAATCCATCCAGTGATTCATGAGATATTTCACTAACAAGAAACACAAATACACACAAAGAAATGGCTGACCCTAAAAACCTAAAAAAAAATTGAACTCCTGACATTTTTATATTAAAAGAAGGAAAAGTAATTTAAAGTTTGCAAAGCTAACACAGCAAACAATCAAATATTTGTAAATTTTTCTCCCAAATTATACAGATTTGTTGATTTTGTTTATTTGGGTTTTTTTTAACACCTTTTAGGAATATGTTGTTTATATTCTTAAACACAAATTACTCTTTTAAACAAATCAATGAGTGACTTCTGACACAAAATTCCTGACAATACATATCAAAAATTGTTCATACATTGTAAATAAAGCGTATTACACATGACGGTTCTTTTAATGCCGCAAAAGCTTTAACAACTCTGATTTCCTGTCAGTAAAACACTAGAAGCTGCACATTTGGAGTCGTGAACATCACGTCGAGACACTCACACAGAGGCGATCTGTCGCTGAAGCTTGTTGGGTTTGCTGGATCGTAGTGGAGGTTCTGGAGGACTTACCACCGTTGGCGAAGACATTTTCCTGTCTGCTGAACCTGGGAAACAAATTCAGAAAACACGACAAACAAAACCCCAAATCATCAAACTCTTCTGAATAATTTCAAGATTTTTCACTTTGGTTTATTTCAGGTCTCAAAGGCTTTCAGAGAGTTAAAAAAACAATATGCCAACATACATACAGTATGTTGTGTTTGTATATTCATTAATTATAAACTTGAAACATTTCTAATTAAATGCTTTCCTTGAAGGCCTTTATCTGCCAGAGCTTTCCGCTAAAAATATCTTATGATGAGAAAAGACGGAGTTGTAGCCATATTTATCTTCTATGGGAGTGAATCCAAAATAAAATAACCGGTTAATTAATCAATAATTACTTAATCTTATAGTGAGAATTTCATTACAATCTGTTCAGTGTTTTGTGAGATATTTTCATGAACAAACACTGAGATAGAGAAAAACATCGTGGCTCAACTTCGGCAGTGGATGGTAATTATGGCGCATTTGTTTAGGCTCTTTACTCAACATCAGCCGTTTTCAGAAACAGGATTAATATTTTCAAAATAAAACTTAGTCACCAATAATTGATTTCTTCGCCTCTTTTCTAACTGTAGCGGCACAAAAATGTTTACAAGAAATAAAACAATCTAGTTTCCTTGTACTGCTGGAGAAAGGCACCATCTCCCTGTGACCTGAAAAGAAGAAGCAGGTAAGAGAAAACAGATGAATGCTTCATCTTCCTCCTCTACATCCATCCATCCATTTTCTTTCCCCGCTTTTTAATGTCCAGCAGTCCGTGTGTGAGAGGCGGGGGACTCCCTGAATGGGTCAGAAGCTCATCACATAAAGACAAACAACCATTCATGCTCTCACTCACACATAGGGACAATTTAGTTACCAATCAACCTAACATGCATGTTTTTGGTCAGTGGGAGGAAACCGGAGAGAACCCACGCATGAAGGACAGGAGGCGAACCTGCGACCTTTTCACTGTGAATCGCTAACCACGACTCCACCGTGTCCCTCCCACTTCTACTTGTTTTAACTAAAAGACTGAGAGCTTTTTATTGATGAAGAAAACAAAGAAACAAACATCAGGTTGTGTAAAACCAAATAATGTTTGATGGCATTCTGCATGGCTGTGACTCACCTTCACTTCTGTTGAAACCAGGGAAGGCAGATCCACACCTGAACTTCAGAAAAGGCTCCAGGTTGACATGAGGAGGTCGTTTGGGTTTTAAGGGTAGGGGTCCTTCAGGAGGCAGCGGCTTTCTTAGCGGACTCACATCCTTTGAGCTCCTCTGGCGGGAATGATGTCGTAGAGGGAACGGCGTGGTGATGGGAGACGACGTATGAGATGAAACTGGACTTCGAGCTGGGCCCAGATTGGTACCTGGAGATCTCTGGTGCCTCAGCATCATGTTCTGGAGCATCTCCCCCGTCTGCTTGACCTTTCTGGTGTCTCCCGGTGGAATGGGTGCTTTGGTTGCAGAAACGGGAGGCGGTCGAGGGAAACAAGCAGGTCTGGAAGGGATGGCGGCGGTCGGCGGCTCCGCTCTGGAGAACCTCATCAGTCCAGGACTGGCTGACGGAGGAGGAACTGAGGCTGCCAGTCTGTGGGTCAAATTGTTCTCCATCATAGGAAGAATGGCTCTCCCTAAACCTGGCTGGAGAGATTTTGGAGAGCTGCTGGTGTCTGAGACTCTGGCCTGGCTGTTGAACCTGTCCCTCAGAGCCTTCACATCAACACTCTCCTCCTGAAAACAACACAGGAGCACAAATTCAGCTGCTGCTGCTGCTGCTGCTCTGGTTCTGAAGCAGGAAGTCAGCAGAGCAGCACAGAGCAAGGCATGCCCCCCACGCGTAAACTTTCTGCACCCGTCAAACTACTACAAAGTCAGAATGCAGCGTGCAACATCTCTGCTTCCTGGTTATGACTTCCACAGAGCTGATAAGTTTCTCTGCAGTGCATTAAAACCTCTCAGCACACACAAGTTATTTGTTCTCATATTTTATGCTCGAGCCTAAATCTTTATAAAATCAAATGAACAAATCCATTTAAAGGTTGAGCATTAATCCAACACAAATGCTCTGCATATGCTGATGTGTCTTGTACTTTTTAAAAAGGCACATCACGACCACAACTCACCCGAAATAAGACCTCATCACTCTTTCTTACTGTCACTTTCAGTTCAGGTTACTGTTATAATAAGCCCTCTACAGTAAAGCAGGGCTTATCATCAAACATATTTCCAGCTGTGAGTGCTCCAAAGAACCCAGTTGTTGTTATTCCTTTAAGCAGAGTTTAAAAAAAATGACACTGATGGAGCTGATGGAGGGAAGCTCAACACGTCAGGCTGTAACTTGTGATTGTCAGTAATTAATATTCTAATATAATCTCCGAGCCAGAGAGACTCAATCAAAGTTTTTACAGACGTGTAATCGTTATTTTTGCTTTCATCTTTCAGTATTTAATCTAAAATAAAACATATCAGACATTTCTTTGTCAAACTCTTGTTTGGAAAAGTAACATCTAACTTAATTTCATAGTTTGTTAGTGTACCATGTTTTCCTCTAAGCTGCGAGTTAGATGGGAGTATAGGAGGACAAAATTTTGTTATTTAGTCTTTTTTTTTTAAATAAAGTAATAAGCTACATTCAGTTTTCACAGCACGCACATTTGCTTCCCTTAAATAATCTGAAATATTCATTTAATGGTGAATAAAAAGCACTCGACAACATGGGCAGCTTCTGATTTACAATACGCCACAAAAATCAGATGTCATTGTTAGAGCTGCTTACTTTGTTCTGCTGAATTTGTTTTGTTTATCTGCTTTATTTTGTGACTTTCTTATAGATCCGGTCTTTGTCAGCTGGGCACCGGTTTGGGTTTATCATCTATATGCTGTTTGGTTAAACTGTTACTGTTAAATTAATAATTCACAGTCAAAACTGTGCTAAAGATTGCTGACACTAAGACAACAGTGATCAAATAGCTCCTCAGCTCATTGCGATTTTAAAGTGACTTTTACAAAATTATGCAGCTTTTTTAAAAATTCACATGTAGATTTTCCCAATGTTGTTTATTTTAAAGTGATTATAGCAGAATCATGCAAACCAGAGCTCATATAACCAAAGTGAGCATCGTCATAAAAGAGTTTTATCCTCGTCATCAACTAATGTTTGATATTTCTTCACTCAGTCTGTGTGTTACGGAGTCCTCTGCTTTCTGTTTCTGATCACGAACGGATGTCTCTTTGTTCGTACTGAAGTGGATGTTCAAAAGCTATTTCCTGTTTGGGTTTTTTTTTTTTTTTTTTGGTGTTGATTTTTTTTTTTTTTTTGCTGTGACCTTAAAGCTGAGTTTTTTCTGTCTCTGTAATTTGTAACAACTTGACTAAATGACGTTGTTTATAAAATACGGATATGACTTTTAACATTTAAAGGAGATTTAAAACTAAATTTTGTGTTGTCCAACCTATTAAAAAACCGTCTAGTCTTAATTCTTCTACTATAGCAGAAACACAATTTAAAATATTTCCATTTATTTTAGTTATGTATATGAGTGACACAGAAGTGAGTTTTGTTTAATTTATTTAAAGGATTTTTTAAAAAGACACTGCAGATTGTAACCAAACAATCCTCTCATTGTTTTAGTTCAAACTCAGCATACATTCTCAGAAAAAAAGCTTTTTTAGAGCAATTTTGACTTTTAAAGGACAAAATTAAATACATTTAATGTCTCTGTTACTCTGCTGTCTAAACAATAAAAGAATTACAAAAAGGAATTTATGTCCAAGTTTAAACCGAGGATGAAGAGCAGGAAGTGTTCACAACCACACATCTTCACCTCAGGCAGCATCCTGCACGGTTACCACGGAAACGCCCTCTGCGCCAATGAGCTGCAACCTCTGCTCGCCGCCGCCGTCTTTCTACATTGTCGCCGTCGCTCTCTTATTGCAGGGACCAAAGAAAACGTGAAAAAATAAAAAACGTCTTCGCCACAAGAAGCTCACACACAACACTGCGGGGCTCTGCCGCCAGTCAGTCAGCGAGTGAGCGCCTGCAGCAAAAAGAAAAGTAGAAAAAGTGTCTGTAGACTCCCTGACACATTTACTCAGGCAACGGCCTCAACCACAGACTGTAAACATGCAGGTGTGCCTAAAACCAAAGAAGAAGAACTGCAGCTTTGTGCAAAGGAGCACTAATATGGTGATGCAAATAAAATATGACTCAGTTGCGGTCATGGTTTAAATTTTCCTCAATGATTTTGGGGTGTTTGAAGTGCTAAAACTAGCTTTGACACTGGTGACGTCCTGCATGTTGATCTTAAAACGACATCTTAAATAGAAAGCTGAACCTGTTGAAGGTGACTCAGTTTAGCTCCACAGACGTTCAGTACGTAAACCATCCTGCACAATAAATGACCCGCATGAATGTGGATTACATAATTAGTTGTTAGTTGTTATATATAGAAGTTTAAAGGTTCATCCGCAAAACATTGAGTCACTAACCGATTGGCACACATAAAAGTCTATTGACAGGGATGTAAATTCAGATACACAAACCGAGAACACCAAATACTGTAGCCTGTCCACTGCAAATAAAAGTTAAGCGACTCTGAGAACACTGTGAATGATTAACTAGTGATAGCTGTGAAATAAAGCTTTCTTTCATCAGCTGCAGAATGAACATTAAATTAGTTTTTTCTAACTCCACCTTCCTCTTTTTATTAATAGAAAACATCTCATTTTAGTTGGCTGTGTTGGGGTTAAAAATAAGAAGGAAACTGACGTTAGACCCACAACAAAGAAATATTCAAGTTGAAGTCTTTCGACTAATATTAGCTCCTTCACAGACACCTCGGTGGTAAGGAGGAAGTGACCAGAATAAAACAGCCAGCCGAAGAAGAAAAGTGTGAAAGGTGCGAACAGGTTATATTTCAGGAATAAAGTCATAATTAATGTTGTCCTACCATGTTTGTCTTTGTTTTTATGGATGAATAAGGTGTCCCATGTCCAGCATTTGCTCAGAGTCCAGGCTAATGCTGCTGCTCTCAGAGCCACATGACCTAAAGCTGCTGTAAAGGAGGAAATGATCTGAAATAGTATGGACAGCAGGGTGACTGAGAGCAGCATGAGAGGAAGAGCAGAAGCATGAAAACTGTGTCAGCCAGGTGGTCTCTGCACTCCCTCTAATGTCAGGGGGGTTGGTTTTTGTTTTTTTTGTTTGTTTTTTACTGTGTAACACGATGGAAGAGTGAAAAAGAAACGCTCAGTTCAAGTGAAGGAAATGCAGGAGCATAACTGCTTGTGAGCATTTTTCTATTCTTTGTTTTTATTTTTGTTTGACTGTTATTGTATGTATGAGTTTGAGAAAGCAAAAAAAAAACTGAAACGACATTATTCGAGACAGTAAAGACAAAACCACATCACCCGCTGCCTTGCAAGGCAAAGTTTTAAACAAAAATCTGTAAAATTGACAAATTTATAACCATTCTGTGTTTGCTAACGTGGTGGCCATCTTGTACATCCAATGATTAGTTTTAGAGTTTAAACAACATCCACCCAGTAGCTCACAAGATATTTTGCTAACAGACAAACACACACTCACAAACAAAAAACTCAAAGAAAACTGATTCTGCCTGTAAATAAAACTCAAATAAAATTCATGTAGTCAAATATTATAAACCACAATTTTCCCAGAAAGGTTTTTAATACAGCAGATATTGTAGAGATTGAATTTATATCAATGAAATATTCAGATAGTACAGTTTATGTCCCAAAAGTGTGAAAAGATTTTAAAAATGATACTTAATTTATCACATGAATTGTATTTAAAACTGGTAGACACCAAACAATACAAAGGAAGTCTTTTTAAAAAGTGAAAAATCAACATCTTGTATATTATAAACAATCAAAAGAAAATAAATATTTTCATCAGATACTGACAATTCAGTTAGGTTTGTGGTTCATAAACGAAAAAAAGAGATAGATAAAAACAATGACTCTAAGGTATAAATAAGCCACTGATGAAATGAAAACACACTTGTCTCTGTGTCATAAGCCTAAACTTTACACTTCTCCTTTTTCTTTCTGCTGTTCCCTTTTCAGGGGTCGCCACAGCGAGTCATCCTCCTCCATCTAACTCTGTCCTCAGTCCAACTCCCTCCATGTCCTCTCTAACTGCACCCATATATGTCCTCTTTGTCTCTAACATACTTCTACCAATATACCCTCTGTCCCTCCTCTGGACATGTCCAAACCATCTCAGTCTGTCTCTAACTTTATCTCCCAGTCCTTCAACCTGTGCTGGACCTCTGATGACATCATTCCTAATCCTGTCCATCCTCGTCCCTCCCAAGGAGAACCTCAACATCTTCAGCTCTGCCACTTCCTGTTCCGTCTCCTGTCTGTCTGTCCTAAACTTTACACCTAAACTAATAAAAAAAAAAATAGAAATCTTGAAAACAGAAATGATTATCTTCTCAGATTTTAACACCTGATCATTTTCTGTGCACATGAACAGAATTATGAGCTCAATCAAATGTTTTTTTTTTTACTGGAAAGCAAAAAGGAAGAAAAAAAAACTGGACAATTGAATTCAGATATTCACACCACCATCAAACCTTTTCCTCCAGTTCATCACAGGAGCGAGTGGCTGTAAAAGGTGGTGGCTCCCAGGTTTACAGCTGATCCAGCGGGGGTAGATAGGGTCTCCAAAGGGTCGGAGTATCCGTTAAGAGCTGATGGAGCAGCAACACCTCCAGCCATCATGAAGCCAGGCTGAGGGCTCGCCACGCTGCACCCCTGCGGCTGGCCTCCCGCGGGGGGCGCTGTGGCGCTCTGTGGCATCCAGGCCGGCACACCTGGAGAGGTGGGCCAGTGACCTGCCCACTGGTTTCCCTGCAGGCCCTGCTGACCCCAGGGCCCTGTGGTTGGAGACTGTGGAGGAGGGGTGAACGGAGAGCCCCCCACTGGCTGCTGGGGGAACATGGAGAGAATCTGAGCGGTGGAGAGTGTTGGCTGTGGGGACTCTGTGGGAGAAGATAATTGAAATCAAGAGAGGTTTTAGACAAGGAGAAAACCAAAAATTAGTGTCAACACAAAGTAGAGGAGTATCTGAAAGCAACAAGGTAATGCTTTTGGAAATAAGAGGTCTTAAGTTAGATGCTGATTTGTTTTTTTTATTGCAACCCCAATTCCAAAAGGTTGGGATTTTCCATAAAATGTGATTAAAAATCCATATTTCATTCACAAAGGAACACAGTAAACATGTTAATTGTTGAAACTAAGTAATTGTACATTTTTTTTCGAAAACAAAAAGATAATTGTGATTTTTATGGCAGCAATACATCTCCAAAACCTAACAGGGCCATGTCTTCCACTGTGAAGCATCTCTTCTTCTTCTTCCAACAGCCTGTAAACTTCTAGGACCTGAGTGGAGCAGCTGCTGTAGGTTTTGGAGGGAAGGTTGTCCCATTCGTGTCTGATGGAGGATTCTAGCTGTTCAGTCCTGGATCTTCTTTACTGGATTTAATGCTGGATGGGAGCAGATGTTGTTCTAAAACCTGCATTTATTCTGTCTTTCCAGACATGTAAGCTGAGGCTCTAATGCACCCCCATACCATAAGAGAGGCAGGCTTTGGAACTGGGCGCTGACAATAGCATGGGTGGTCCCTCTTCTCTTTAGTACGGATGATGTGGCATTAGTTGTTTTTGATTTTGACTCAGTCCATTTTAAGTAAACTTTGTTCCAGAGAAGACAGCTGTATTTTTTTCTTTGCCTGATAGAGCTTTAACCAGCATTTGTTAATGGCTTCCCGATCTGTATTTCTAGACAACGTTTTGTGGAAGTGCTCCTGAGCCTGATTCAGCTTCTCTGAAATGCTTTTTTTTATACCCAGTCCTCCTTCTGACCTGCTGACTATGAATCAAATTAATTTTAAAAATCCTCCTCCAGCTGTTTGTTTGTACCACTTACTTTTTCAGCCTTTTGTTGCCTCTGTTGAGATGTTTTCCTGCCATTCAAAATTCAAATTATCTTTTTTTTTAAAAGATACAATTTCTTAGTTTCAGCATTGTGTTCCATTTAAAAAAAAAACTAAAATGTGCGTTTATGAAATCTGTAAATCATTGGAATGGATTCATTTTTCATCCATATTTCACACAACCACTGTATTGAAAGCGAAGTTGTACTTGTTTAGTTTTGAGTGAAAATGAGCAAGGATTGTATGTTTCCCAACAGCACTCTGAGAATAATGACACAATGTTCAGTAAAATCATGGAAACATCCTCCCTTTTAGAAAAACTAAAAAAGTCTTTTCTTTTAAATTGTCAGGTCAAAGGGCAGCGGAACGGCTGGAAAATTTGACTGACTATAAATGGAGGTAATTACTTATGTGTTACTGCAATGAAGCAAGAAAATAAACACAAATTGCAGATTTTATTAATATGTTTGATTGGGGGGCATTAGGTTTACAGTAAAACTGAATCATTCGTTAATAAAATGTTTGATGAAACAGCCGCAAATCAGCTCTTCTGGTTTAGGATTTAACACCATCATGTGATGTGTTAACACAATTTGGTGGCGTTGGCGCTCTTATAATAAAAACATAAGTAACTGACTCATTTTGAAATATAGGAAGTGGAAATGTTTGTCATTTAGCTTCATCGCCAGCAGCCTTGTGTGTTTGAGGACACTCCTCTGAACTGACTCCTGTCTGAATCATCCCTTTGGACTGATGTCCTGTTTTTGTGGAACAACCCCACATGTCAGTAATTTGTCTGTTTCTGCATCACTAACCAGGCTGACTGACACATGACATCTGAGAGGGGCTCAGAGGCTGTTCCAGCGGAGGCGAAAACACTTCCATCAGCTCATTGTTTACAGAAACCTGCAGGCAGAAACACGAAAAAGTATCTTTTAACAACTCAGCAACACCTAAACAACGACAGGTTGCAGGTCATTCTGTCACTGTGGGAAACGTTCAAGGAAAACTGAAAATAAATTATAACAAGAACTATGCAGTTTGTATTTGTTTAAATATCCGATTTGAAGACATTAAACAATGAGGCCAGAAACACAATCTAAAGACAAATAAAGTCTTTTAAAAACAAAAATTGTTACAGATTGGTGGTAAAAATCTGATTTGAAACCTGCCTGGTTTGCTTGTCCCGATGACGGCTCGGGTTGTGCACTGAACACATCCTCGAAAGCTGCTGCCTGAAATACAACAAGTCACATGTGACGTCCATCTAAAAAAAATAAAATACAAAAAAACAAATAAAAGTTGTTCAGTTACCTCCGGCAGAGTGGCTGGAGCTTCATTTAGTAAAACTAAAGAAATATTCTGAAAAAAACAAACGATGTCTTGAAATCAAACAAACAACAGACTGACAAAAAGCACATGTGGAGTTAATTCTGACTTGGTTTTCTGTAGGTTCATCTGAGGTCTCCTGGGTGACTTTATGGCAAATCTCCTTTAAGTCAAGAAGGACCGGATCTGCCTGGTAGAAATAAAACGATAAACATCCTCACAGCAGGATGGCACAGAGATCCAAAAAGTATAACGGTAGCCATCTATTATCACAAAAGGCTGACTGGATTATTACAACTTGCCTATAATGCTATAGTTATAACTACTAACGAGCTCCTGTCCTGTGCCGGTACCTGGTGGGCCGTCTTGATGTAGAAGAGAACAAACGCATCCTGGTTTTGGTAGATGTAGGCCAGAGCTCTGGGGTCGAACTCATCTTTCGTCAGAGAGCTGATCCTGTTTCTGTCATGCTCATAAACGAGTATCTGAAAAACAGGAAAATACAAAAAAAACAAAGTTTTTACTTTTGGATAAGTAAGGTTTGGTTATGAAGACACTGGGAGAACAGAAAATGTCCACTAGTGCAAGAAAACAGTAAAAATGTTTTTACTGTTTTAGCTTTTGTGCCTAAACTGAGAAATGCAACCAAACATTTAAGAGAATCCTGAAAACATATTAAAGTTAGTTATATTTAATTGTATCTTTGGTGTTCCTGCAGCCTTTCATAAGGAGATCAGGCCATAACATAGAAAAAGATGAGAAACTACAACTTAAATAAGCTTTCAGAAAGTATTTTATTTATTCCAAATAAATTTTAAGGATTGTTTCATTTAGGAAACACGCAAAATCTCAGTTCATTCATTAAAAAAGACCAGGTTTTTTTTTTGTGGTTACAAAGAATAAGAGGGACAGTTTCAGTTCACAGTATGAGCCTGAAGGTGGCGCTACAGCTGCAGGGCTGAACAATGAAATGACAGCTGGGACAGTGGACTCACCCCGGTTCTTTCATCCAAAATTTTCAAACCACTGGAGGAAATTTTCAGCCAGATTCTGGGCTTGTGTTTCCCCTGTTTCCTCGCTGCTGCCTCCAAACCCTTTAACACAAACAAAAGCATCAAATAAAGATATTATTTGAGCTAAACTGTGTTTTTTTTTTACTACAATGTAACATAATTCAGTCTGAGCTTATGCAAAATGTGAGTTATCTAAATAAATAATTGTAAAAGATATATCCTTTATCTATAGTTTATAACTGGGTTTAATCCAGTGAAAGTGTCTGCAGTTTAAATGAAGTTGTTAAGTGATGTTAGTGTCTCTGTCTGCAGGAATTTACATGACAAATTTTGCAAATCTGAACCCCGAAGCTTCATTTTTTCAGACCTAATTGAAGCAGCTGGCAGTGTTTCTTTAAAAGAGTAAGTTCTTAATAAAAAAGAGCATCATAAAAGCACAATGCACATCATTTTTTTTTTGCAATTGTGGATTTATTTTTTTTACAAATGCATGCATTAAAGTTTAAAAATAATAATAAAAAGACTATTCTGTAAAATAAATCATTATGAAATCAACTAAACTACAAGTAATTTAGGTTATTTATACATTTTATTTTTAAAATACAATGCCTAGTTTTGGACTGTGTGGGGAAAAAACACAAATTTGAGAATTTTTGTCGTATTTCAACAAAGATGTGAGTTAGAGACCCTCCTTTTGCAATCATTTTACCAATTAGAACAACTAGATCAACAATATTTAATCAAATCTGTGATAAGAGTTAGTCTAATCCTGACATTTTTTTCGGCCCAGTTCCAACATTTTTGGATTTTATAATTTAAAATTTATTTTTACCCGAGTTTTAATTAAAGAGCACCTTACTGTCATAAGATAAATAAAACCTTAACCCTTTTAAAACAACCAACTCTAAGTCCTAACATCCAGACATCATGTTTTAATCTCACGTCTCATTTAATGACATTTAAACATCTGATGTTTATTTTTAATTTTCCCTTTGATTTAATGAGGACAGAAGGGGGAAAAGAGCAGACAGGAGGAAATACCTTTCGACAGACAAACCTTCAGTTTCATCATGGAGTCCCGGCACATTTTCTCTCCCTGGGTGTCGGGGACGGGGTCCATGCCAATCAGCTTGGCCTTGTAGCGAACCCCGTCGCCATGGAAACGGGATGGAGCGCCCGCTGCTAATCGTGTATAAAAAAAACAAGGATAAAAGTGTGAGGAAAAATGTGACTGAGGGTTAGAGACCAGCAGAATGTGATGTTTAAAGGGTCACACAGAAGTGTTTTATTTACTTTGTCACTTGTGTTTACAATATTATTTTTTATCTCTATCATGCATATATTTAACAAAAAATGCTTATTATCAATTTGGCTTCATTTTATTTCCCTAACCACTGCTGTTCAGGGTCAAAGGGAGAGGAAAAAGCCTTTCATTGCATTCTTAACTTTATACGTTTTTACAACGCTTGCATCAGCAGGTTGTTATAAAACTCCTGCAGTTGCACTTTTTTATGCACAGGACTTCATAAAACAATTTCTCTGAAATGATTTCCTCGTTGGAGACATGTGAGACAAGAGTCCATCACTCTGTTAAATAACAGCTATTCAGTCCGTCTGGGAAAAACTGTAATTTATACGCCAAATAAAAAGACGATAATCCTCTTGACTCAAAAGCTCCTCAAGTTTCAAGAAAAGTCGAAGAATTTCCAGTCAAACATTTCGGATCATTTGGAAGAAAAAGCAAACTTTATTTCCTGAAAACACTCCAACTTCCCATCAGAATAACAAACTTAGTCCCAGAAGTTGTTCAGGATGTCAAACAATGTTTGATTGTTTTTAATATCACCTGCTGCTGAAGCTGAAAGAGCGATAAAGTGTTTACCCATGTCTTTAGCAAAACATTTCCCAAATCACCAAATGAATTTCAATGAAACTTAAAGAAATAAATCATCGGATGTATATCTTTAACTGATGAACGTTTGGAGTCTATACAGTTTAAGATGGCCACCACAGCTAACCCACTTACACAGAATTGGCTATAACTCAGTGAGTTTTACAGATATTGGGCTAATATTTTGTGAGGTAGTAGCTGTCACAACATATACTCCAACCACTAAAAGATCACGGATGAGACTGAATATAGTGTTTGAACAAAATGGATAAAACTCCATCATTTCTCAGAGCTAAGCATAAAGTGGTAGCAGGGGATAGGCATCCCTTCAAGAAATGCTAGGGCTTTAATTAAAGAAGCTTTTTATACTTTGAGCTCATTTATGCAACACAGGCTTCCTCAGTTTGAGTCAAGAGTTTTGTCAGACGTTTTCTGTTTTGATGGGAAAAACAGAACCAGATTTAGTAGTCACCGCGCACAGAAAACTCTGAGAGGGAACTCTGACAGCCAGCAGCAGCCAAACACAATCATACCTTCTGTTCTGGAGGTCGGCCCGGTTCTGACAGCAGTTTGGACCGCAGCATGAAAACTCCCAGCTGTTTGCTCGGTCATGATGTTGGAAATCAGAGCAGGGGGCTCAAGATCCTGAAAGATTTAAAGAATAATTTGTCCTCACAAGTAAAGTAAATTAAAGTATTATTTGGTTGTTTAAAATGTTTTATCCAGCTCACCTGATGGTTGCGTCTCTGCGTTGCTAAAGCTGAAACTGCGGCGTCAAAGGTCAGGCTGCAGACTCACTGGTGATATATTAACATCCGCTGGGAGGCTCACATGCATGGGAACTCTTAAAAGACTGAAGAGGCATCATTAAAAAGGATAGACCATGCACAGTGCTTCCCCTTTCACTGAATGCTTCTGAGGTCACATGTTTCCCTCAAGGACAGGGTCTCTGGTGGTATTTTCCTAAAATAACTGTTCAGCTAAGAGAGTCCGGCTAAAAAGTCATAAAAGGTGGGTTTGAACTTTCATTAAAGCTGTAAAAAAATATCTGTGGCTGTCACCTTTACACCAACCGGTACTAATTAGAAAACGAACACCGTTTATAACATGCTTTCTAAATGGAAACGTGACTGCAAGCCACCCAGAGGTGCCTCAGAGAATTACACATAAACCTCCTGGGATGAAGCTCACTGAGTAAGCTGTGTTTTATTTTAAATCAAGAAAAGAAAAGAATACCCTCAACCACTGTTTTTTTTATTTAAAATTTATTTGATAGGGACAATGCACATTATTTAACATTACTGTAAATGCACCAGAATTAGCCAATTGCTTTGTTTTGTTTGTTTTTTTAAGTGACAATTAAGAAAATCCTGTGATTCTGCATTAATTAAAACATTAAACTGTATTTATCTCAGATAAGTACTCTAAATGTTCTCCACTGAAACTTTATGCTCTCTTTCAACTGAAATCATATGACTTCACTCTCAAATATGCAGAAATATATCCATATTTTCCTGTCTTATTATTCTTTTCATGTCTTCATTTACCATAGATTTGATAGATCTTGTTGTTCTTGAACAATAAAATTAAAATTCTAATTGTCGCTTCAGTTTCTAAAGTTTAAAATCTTTAACTGCATCAGCTCTGGTACAGATGCGTCAGTACCAGTCGTGACTTTTTGACTCACCCTGCTCTCCCCTGGAACGGGCGCCTGTGGGAAATTCAACTTATTCATTAAGTAAATCTTATTTATGTGCGTTACGTAGGGAGAAATTAAAGCGTACGGGTCGAGATGATCCTAAAAACATCCCCATGGCAACACAAGAGATATTTATTGTCTCAAACAACACAAATCTCCTCCAAATCCAGAGGGAGAACGATGCAAGCTGCTCACAGTGAGCCCCTGGTGGATTAAAGATAGCTTTTAAAAGCTGCATCCAAAGCTCAAAATTATTTGTTTTACTTTATTTTATAGTCTTCACCCTAATATGCTAAGTTTGTACTGATAGCTCATAGATCTTAGTTATAAATTAAACTCAGTTTTTAGGATTTTAAAGTTGTCTGTACAGCATTTTGTAACATATTTAGTTCACAAACTCAAAACCTTTCATTATTTGTGGGAGGACAAATCCACATAAGTTCATGTGCAAACCTTGTCCCTGCAGTTATATTACAAAGACTTTAATAATTTCTTTTGCAAAGTTCATTTTCTTAACCTTAATGTCATTTTTATCAGAAGTTTTATAGAAATCAGAGGAAAATATTGTTTTTTTGCAAGGAGGAATCTGGAGTTCTCATTCCGTCTAAATCACAGGCCTCCCTTTTGGTTTGAAAGTTCAGAAATGCAAACACGGCACGTTTGCAAATTAATATTTATGCAGCAGGTTCTACGATATGTGGATTAACAAATACGGTTCAATAAATGTTTTTTTTCCCACGCAGGTTGGTCATTTGTAAAAAACTTCCTTTGAACAAGAACAGCTTTCCTGAAGCTCTCTTTCAAATTTGAGGGATTTGTTCAAAGTCAAAATAATCTACAAAAACCCCAAATATTTGGGTCAGAGCAGCAGAATTGGCAGCGCAGCAAAGACTTCAGTAACCTGAGGAAATGAAATACCAGATTTAATCAACTTTGCCAGAGAAGTCATGAAAAGGTCATGCATTGTCGTCACATCGCTGATGGGGTTTCAAGTTTCGAGCAGCACAAGGTGATGGTTGTATTTCCCAAAAGTGACAGGCAATAAGTTAAATGTTATCTCACACACACACACACACACATGCACACTGCAGGGCTGAACTCTGGGAGAACTGACCAACCTGTTATTAAAATGTGTTGTTCTCTTTATCTGTTCCCTAATTTTGAAGCTGAGTCACTCACTATGAGTTATGGGTTGTATTACGTCATGTTTTGTGGTTGTGTATTATTAGGATGCAACTATGAATCATTTTGGTTCACTTTAAGACTTTCAAATGTAATTTTACATAATTAAATTAATTACATGCAACAAGTGCGGAGAAAAACATACCTCCAATGCAGAAATGTTGTTTTTTACCTGGCTGACTGTTTCAAAAATGATGATAAATTGACATTTTCAACATCTTGCCCTGAATGAGTATCAGCTGCGTTACTCCAGCTCCTGTTTCACAGCTGAACAAATGTTTTAGGATCAGATTGATCCTGAAGGATTTGCTGCTCCTTTCAGTGAGGTGGGAATCCTTCACCTTTCTGAGCCAATGAAAGCCACTCAGAATATTACTGGAGGAACAAAACTTCTTTTATAACTCATAAAAAAATTAACTTTTGTATTTATAGTGCGCTTTTTGTTTTGAGGTCTGTCCAACACTTCATCATTGCAGTGTTGATAAGAACAGAGGTGGATTTAATTTGTTTTGTCCACCCTGAACCTCAGAGCTTAATGGAAATGCAGCAGATGAGGGCTGAAATAAATGTCACAGGTTCCTGAAAATAAGTTTTTGTGCTTGAAGGTTCCTCGCTGCTTCAGTACAAAGACCTGAGGACTACTTAAAAACAGTAAAACAGTCTTATAGTGAGTCTCGACGTGAACTTAAATGGCAGATTTGGGGAAAATCCTGTTTCTAATTGTGTTTAAGGACTGTGTGATGCGTCATCCTTAGCAGTTCAACCACAGTCTACAGCAGTGGTTCCCAAAGTTGGAGTCAGGACCACATTGTGGGTCATGAAACAATCTCCAGAAATAAAACTAAATATAAAAAGATTTTCAATGGCATTCTTTCACCATAATTACTGCAAAGAATAGATGCAACAGTAATAAAACTAGTACCATGGTTAAGGTTGTGGTGTTGTCATTACGTTTTTTCTTTAATAACAGAATTTGTAAGATTAGATATTTGGGGTCTCAAGCTTCTGCCGCTCTTATTTTGTAGGTCAGAAGCGGAGAAGTTTGAGAAGGTCCCCGAGTGCCACTAACCTGCAGGTTGTAGTTGTTTCTCTCCTCCAACACACCTGATTTGAATCAATGGATGATTAACAGGCTTCTGCAGAACATGAAGAGGTGATTAAACCACTGAATCAGGTGTGTTGGAGCAGGGAAACACCAGAGAACTAAATGATTCACAATTACAATAAATAAATAACATCCTAAATGCTTTTCTTTGGAAAGACAAGTTGCCGAAAACTAGATTTAACTCGCAGCTGTTAATTGGAACTGAACAATGAAAGCTTTGTGATTGCATTTACAGGCAGTAAATTTTGACCTTTCATTAATCTAATAGAAAAAACAAACAAAGATGGTTACAGAGGAGATCCTGCATTTTTCATGAACCACAAGAACGTGATGACAACAGTCCACTGAGAGCTGTTGGACTTTTGTTGCCCTCGGCGTTTCCGCAGAATGATTACACTTTAGAAACTGTTCAGCTGTGCTTCAGAGATGGATGACAGAATGAGGTTTAAACTTAAATCCCATAAACAGTTTTACTTTGAAAATTAAAGGGCCAATATTACTTGAAAAACAAAAAATCCATATTGCCCGCCTTCTTGAATGCCAAAGTCTTAAAAAAAAAAAAAATCTTATGTAATTTTTTAGCACTTGTAGTATGTATTGGGGATGACTCTCAGCTACTACCGCAACACATTTTAGCTTAATATCTTCAAAAATGACTGAGTTGTATACATTTTTGTGTTAGCTAAGGTCAATTAGTTGTAGCAGCCATCTTCAATCAGGCTGACTCCGAAAGTTAATCAGTTGTAGATGTACATAAAATGAAAACTTTCCAAGCATTTTATTGAAATCTGTCCACTGCTTCATAAGATATTTTGCTAACAGACCTACAAATGAACAGATACAGCAACTACATGATCACTCAGCATCCATGGGTTTATAACAAAGTGTTGCAGGTTGTTTCTATCTGAATCCCAGCAGGTTAAAAGTTGTTGGATCTGTAGAAAACTTGGTGATCGAACACCAAATAGAAAGAGATGAGATGAGACATCCTGTCAGTAAGTTATGTCCTTGTCTCCATCTGTTGCTTCAGTTACACAAATATTTACCAGCTAAATGTTACTGCGGCCATGAAAACATCCGTGTGTTTTAACTCTGTTAGAACCAGCAAAGTTCAATAAAACGCTGCTTCACTGACCTTCTTTTAACTAAAGAAACAAACATGTTGGTTAAAAAACTTACTTTCCTAATATCCCTAATGACTGGGATCTGAAATAGATGTGAACTCGACAGCAGTTCGTTCCTGATTGTTTTCTTTATTTATTTAGATAAGATGGGGCCTTAAGGAGGGTGGCACGGTGGAGCAGTGAATAGAGCTGTTGCCTCACAATGAGAAGGTCGCAGGTTCGTCACCCGGCCTTGCTGTGTGGTGTTTGCATGTTTCCCTGTGCGACCTGGACATGAAACAGTGGGTAAAGTGGATGGATGGATGGATGGATTAAAAACAAAGTGGTTGTCAGGAGTATTCCTGTTTATTTATGATAAATGGGCTTTTTGTGGTTTTATAAGTTGTGTTGATGGTTTCTTCCGTCTCCACTGCAGGGGATGGAAAGAACGAGGATCTGCATAAACCAGACTGAGAAATTTGCCATTAGCTCAACTTCTTAGTTTTGTTTTTATATGAATCTCCATTTTGTTGCATCTCTGAAACAGAGATGAATATCACATTATTAACAAGACATCTGAAACCACCAAAGTCATCCTTTAAAGTTGTTGAGCTGTTTCAGCTTTGTCCACTGACATTTTGGCTCATTTATGATTTTATTCATGCTATTAGTGAATGCTGTTTGGTCTTTGTAATCTTTCTCCATTGAATTTATCCCAAATGTTTTGGTAGGTGTTTATAACTACCATCTGCTGTTGCTTTTGGACCCATTTTTGCTCAAGGACCCAGGAGATCGTTTTGTCACACTTCCATAAATCTGCAGAAATCTGTGGTTCAGTGTTCCCTCCTCTCTCTCCTAAATCCCTGAACTCCTTACATACTAAACTACTTTTACTTTTTTTTTTTCTGGTGTGGACAAAAATAAACCCTGGTATGCATTTGTTGTCATTTCAGCAGCTGGAATGTCACATGAGCTCAGCTCAGACCGTCAGACGAAAACTTGGGATCATTTTGCATCAATAATGTAAAACAGTGATGGATGGATTAATTAAAACAATTGAACGATCCCAAGGCATAATTACGTGGTGGTTAATTTGTACTGCTGTCATTATTCAGCTGGAAACTGTTTCTATTCAAAGGCAGGATTCAGTAACTGCTGATTAAACTCCTGAATCAGCTGCTGGTTGTCAGAAAACGTGTTTTTTTCTCAATACAGAATTTGACACACACCTTCTAAGATAGCGTTTGTTGAGTTTAGTTTCTTGTTGGGGAAGTGACCTCTGAACCCAGACTGTGAAAAGTCAGTCAAGGAGACAGTGGGGAAAAATGAGCAGAGCAACAACACAATTCAGAACCTCAGAAATAAAGTTTCCTTTAAATTTTTGTTGCATTTCCCTGCTCTGTTCCTCAGTTTGCCCTGTCCTTAACTCCTCTGCCACTAAAGCCAGTCTGTTGGTCACTTCTCTCATATGAACAGATTTGTCCTTTTGTATGACTTTGAATCCATCACACACACATACACACTGAATAACTTCAGATGCTCAGGTTGAACACAAAGCTGCTAAATTCCACACCTAGGATTTGAACATGTTCCCATTTCGAACTGCAGACTGGACACAAAAAAAGAAAGCAGAAGGAAAAAAGGTTTTATTGGACTGTGAGGAAAAAACTAAATGAATGGGTTCACAGTTTTCTGCACGACCCCAATTCTGAAAAAAGTTGCGACGTTGTGTAAAATGTAAATAAAAACTAAACAAAATGATTTTCAAACATATAAACACATTTTATTAACAATGGAACATAGTAAATACATCAAAGGTTTAAGCTAAGAAACTGAACCACTTTAAGGGGAAAAAATGAAGTAATTTTGAATTTAATGGCAGCAACTCATCTCAGAAAGTTGAGATGGGGGTACATAAATACAGCCCTGATAAATTTATAACTGTGAAGCATCTTCCTTTTAACAACAGTCTGTAAACGTCCAGGAACTGAGGAGAGCAGCTGCTGCAGTTTTAGAGGAAAATGTTCCCAATCAACCTAATTAGTTGCAAAATGCTCCTCATTTGTACCACTTCATTTTACAGCCTTTTGTTGCCTCCATCTCAACTTTTTTTTAGATATGTTGCTGCCATAAAATTTAAAATTACCTAATTTTTCATCAAATTTGTATAATTTTGTTGTTTAAACATTTGATACTTTCACTCTGTTCCACTGTGAATAAAATACAGGTTTATAAGATTTAGGTGTTATTGCATTCTGCTTTTATTTACATTGTACACAATGTCCCTTTTTTTAAATTGGGGTGCAACTAAAAGCAGAAGTTGATCATGAAATGTTGCATAAAAGCTGTGTTTATAACAGAGCTGCAATGTTGTCGTCACTGTGGAAAGACGACTAAGCTGATGTCACCACGCTGGGTTTCACATTAGGTAAATAATGAGGCTGTCGGTCTGTGTTTGTTCTCAGAACACTGGAGGACTTTAAGTGCAACCTTATTACTCATATAATGGTAGAGATATTTTTATACCTTTATATTCACCTTGTAGGGAGGCTGTGACATTATTTGGGCAGATTATTTACACAGCAGGGCAGTTTTATAGCTCGGGACCACAGACAACTAATACACTTAAAGTGCACTAAATGCTTTAAACATTCAAAACCACTGTAAACTATACGCGGAGAGGACTTGAACATCCCATGATTAATGGTGAACAGAAGGACATTCCAGTAAGTTTGGAGTTTCCCAGCCCTGGCATCGCTTTGGTGTTTACAGCGTGCCAAGCTCCTTTTGTTTCGTTGTTTTTTGTTTTTTTTTTCTGTAGCCGAAACGAGAAGCAGTGCTTCATCTCTCAGAGAGGTGTTTTGTTTTGTCTTTTAAGGTCGGCTGCAGACAGGAACCCCTCTTTGCTGCTCCGTGGTGTAAACACAAGTCAGCGCTGTAACGAATGTGCGACGGCTGCAGAGTCAGAGTCGGAGAAGCGCACTGACGTCCCATATGTCCCCATCTGTTGTTCCCCAAACCAAACATTTACAGTCATCTCTGTTCGGGACAAAGGTACACTCTGGGAACACGCGTTTGCCATGGAGAAAGGATCGAAAACAGCCAAGCACTGGGACATTACCGATGGAAACACTTTCAAATTCACGTCACAATCTTTGTTTCATCATTTCAGATCAACGCTAAAGAAAAGAACAAAAACAAAACATTTATTTAATTGGACTTTTGAGACTTTTAAAAGTAAGTCTACAGGGTTTCTGAGTCAGGATTCCAGATAAAATTCCAAACTCCACCAGAGTTATTTGGAAATAATTGAAGAGATAAACTCCAATGACTTATTCTGCATTCGGTCTTAGATGGTGACATTTCCAGTAAATAATAATCAGCTCAGATGAGGAGTTAAAGCTTCTGGTGAATGGGCTGTCACTTAAACAAACGTCTGCACTTGAACCAAAATAATTTAATTAAGTCCTAGTTTGACAGCAGATATTCAAAGTTATATCAAAAGGAATTATTCATTGGAAGTTCTCTGGAAGCTGGGCGTGTAAATTATTTTGAATTGTTTCAATACAAACAACTCACAGCAGCATGTGGGTTTTCTCTATTAACTCATTTTGTTCTCAAGTAGAGAACATTAAGAGTTATTCAGAGTAGATCTGAAGGAGTTATGGTCATTCTTTCTGCAAATCACTTCTGGTTCTCTCACATTCTTGGTTGGTCGTTTCGTGTAGAAAAATCTGCAGCTTGTTCGTTTTTAAAGTAGTTTTTATTCTGTCCTAAGCCACCTTTCTGTATATTTATATTTTCTTCTTTAATCTTTAATTCCTACAGTGGAATCCCTTCCATGAGACCTGAGTAAAGTTTTGATCAAATTTCATAAAATGTGTAAAGTTTTCCTCGTTCTCCCTTCCATAATATAAAAAAAGAGAGAAAGACTAGTTTTCTCAGAACTGTCAAAGAATTGTTTCAAATGCGTTTTTTTGCAACGACTTCATCCTCCTTTAAACAGAAAAATAAAGTGATTTAAAAACATGGCTGGGACCTCTACGGTTGTCTCGTTCCTCATCTGTTAGGTTGAACTTCTGGTGTTTCCAGAAGACATCTGGAGTGGACAAACTATTTCCCCCCTTTAAGAGGTTCCATCTCATCCTTCAGGCCTGTCAGGCTGCGCCCTTATTAAAGACAGCCCCCTCTCAGCCCACAGCTGTGTGCGTCCAAGTCTGCTTAATTTGCGGATTACTGGAAAGCAGAGGGGATGAGACTACCACAGAACTCTCTCTTGTCGACTCCTTATCATCTGTTGCAGGGGGTTAAAGAGGAAATGCGCTCCCAGCTCCACTACAGACCGCAGGAAATAACAGACGCCAGTTTGTGGGTGAATTTGGCGATGGAGAACCCGAACTTTACGCACGGGTCTGTCTCCACCAACTCGACAGAGATCGCTTTGCCCATCTTTATGTTCGCTGGTGGAGCCATTGGGAATCTGATCGCAATAATCGTCCTTTCAGTGTCGCGACAGCAGAGGAAATCCTCCGCGTTTTACTCGCTGGTGTGCGGTCTGGCGGTGACGGACCTGCTGGGCACCTGCTTGGCGAGCCCGCTCACCATAGCCGATTATTTGGACAAGCAGGTGCTGAGAAACCCGTGCGTGTGCGAGTTTCACTCCTTCGTGTTGCTGTTTTTCGGCTTGACCGGCCTGAGCATCATCTGCACCATGGCCGCAGAGCGCTACCTGGCCATCTGCTGCCCCTACACCTACCAGGGCTGGGGGGTGGACCGCTGTTTCGCGCGGAAGTTCCTTCTCTTCATCTACATCAGCCACATTTTCTTCTGCTGCCTCCCCATGATGGGCATAGCCAGGAGCGAGCTGCAGTGGTCCGAAACCTGGTGCTTCATCGACTGGAGGACCCCCTACACCCTGCTGTACGGCGCCGTGAGCCTGCTGCTCATCCTGGGCACCATCGTGCTGAACCTGGCGGTGTGCGGAGCGCTGCTGCTCATGCGCCGCAGGACCGTGCAGAGGCGCGTGACCACGGCCAGCGTCCGCGAGAGGTGGAGGGCGCTGTCCTCGGCCGCAGAGACGCAGATGATCGCGGTGCTGGTGATGACCTCCGCGGTGGTTCTGGCCTGTTCCGCCCCGTTAGTGGTGAGTAATTGGATAAACACAGCTTCTTGGTTTTCCCACCAGGAACAGACGCGCCAACGGATGACGCACAATGAAGGGATGATTTTTGAATGTTAGGCAAGTGAGCATACATCAATAAAAACATTAAATACGTCAGGAATTACACTTTTTTACCTACTTTGCATCTTCTGATCTAAAATCACATTTGGATTAGATGGTAACTTTAAGCATATGTTGCTTTAAAACCTGTCGATACTGAGAGGTGTTGATGGTGCCTTTCCAGATGTGTAAGCTGCCCATTCCAGAGGCACTAATGCACCCCCATACCATCAGAGAGCCAGGCTTTTGAGCTGTGCGCTGATAAGAGGATGGATGGAGGATTAAAAAGAATTTCAAATTTAGATTGTCTGACCACAGAACAGTTCTCCTCTTTGCCTCAGTCCGTTTGAAATGAGCTTTGGTTCAAAGAATATGGCAGCGTTTCTGGATGGTGTTCACATCTGGCTTCTGTTTTGCCTGATAGAGCTTTAAGCAGCATCTGTGGCACGATGAACTGTGTTTACAAACAATGATTTGTAGAAATGTTCCTGAGCTAATGTCCAGAACAGAACCAGGCCTGTTTTTAATGCAGTGCTGCTTCAGGGCCTGAAGATCACGAGCATCTAGAGATTTCTCCAGTTTCTGAAATCTTTAGATATTATTAAATATAAGTCATGGTATATTTAAAGTTTTACTAAAGTTCCACTGAGGAACATCCTTCTGAAATTGCACATATATATGTGTGCAATTTCTCTGTTTCAACATTTGATATATTTACTATGTTCTACTATATTTACTATGTTTCTTCATTCAGTTAATAACTTGGTTGTTGATAATATTACTGAACATTAGCAATACTGATGATTTTTACCAATAATAAGAACAACAAAATCTTTAGAACAATGATAACTTTTTAAATGTTTAACGAAAGTCAACCATCTGGTTGGAAAACCTTTAAAACATATAAAACAGAACATGTTGCTGGTGCTGTAAAACACCACTGAGCTTACGTGTTAATCTGTTTCAGGTGCGTATTTTTGCCAACCACTTCCAGTATGACCCCAAAGCAGACCTGACTGCCATCCGGGCCGCGTCCATGAACCCCATCCTGGACCCATGGATCTACATCCTCCTCAGGAGGTCCCTCTTCAAACGCTTGCTCAGTCTGTCCAGGAAACGCAGCAGCAGCCGCGTCTCTTCCCCGCCTTCGCCGCAGAGCGATCTGTTGTTCTCTGATATGATGAGGGATGAGCACGTGTTCGCCCAGCTGATGTGCAACGCAAACATCATCACTCAGCTGCCTGCCTCTGTCAAATTCACTCCCTGCGACACAGAGAGCTGCCGGCAGACTTAAAGCTCTGCGGACTGAATGAAATGTTCGCTGCAAACGGCTGCAGGGAAGCAGCTCCTGTGAGGCGGACAGACGGAGACCCACAGCTGAACAGAACCCTCAGTGATGCTGTAAGATTATTTATTAAATGAACGAGGAGGACAGGTCTGATTGTTGCACATGTAGAGATGAGATTATTTAAATCTGATGTTGCTGGAATGTAATAACCACACATGACGGAGGCTTACACTCTTTGTGTTGTTTTGGCATTTGTGCCGCTGGTTTTTGGCAAATTTCATCGGTCATGTCTGAAAATCGCACTTTCGATGCACCAGGTCAGCTGCAGCTCCTGCAGACAGATGTGCAGTTTGTTTATTATGAACACTAACAGTGTTTCCCTGAAACACTCCTTCGGATATAAAGTTTTATTTCTTTTAAAGCCTTCTAGGAGTTTCTACAAATTCACCCAAACATTTTCTATTTTAGCCTCTGAAGAACCTGGACACATGAAATATTTATTTATTTTTCTAACAATTTTTTTATATTAAAGAATACTTGTCTTTAAAAAAACGGACACTCACGTTGTAATGTTTTTCTAAGGTAGAAGCATTTAACTTTTGATTTTATTTCATTTTTTTGCACTAAAAGACTCATATAGAATAAAGAATTTTATGATGCACTGATAAAAAACACGCTGCTGATGCTTGTTTGTATTGAAGATTCATATTTAAAGTAAATCGGAGTGTGCCTCCTGTAGTTCCTGTCTGAGAAACAAACAGCATACCATCTCAAATCTTTGTAGGCATTAAACCGAATTCAACTCATTAGTTTGTGCAGCAGCAGTTCATAAAAATGTAAGTTATGAAATTAGCGCTTTCCTTTCTGAGTACCGTCACGTTTTAAAGGTTTTTAAGCTGCAGGAGGTCTTTAAATATCTCCCAGCTTGTTGCATCTAAACATTCACATCTGCAGAAACACTAAAAACGCTGCGGTGTCAACAGTTCAGGACGAGTCCGGAAAAACTGAGACGGCCATCATCCCTTCCAAAAACATTCAGAGCTCCATCTACAGGAACTTCTGTTCGGTTTGTTTTCAAAATCCACAGCAGAAACTCTGCAGGCGGCTGTTCCTGTCATCACATTTTTAAAGAAAGGAAGAAAAAACACCAAAAAAAAATTTAAAACAACCTTCTGCTGATAAAATAGAGAGGAAAAGTCAAAAAGGGCAAAAAAAGAATGACCAAAAACAGCCTGTTTGGGCTTTTTTCAAAGGCTTTTGGCTCCAAATAAAAAACATCAAACCATGTGGTTCTGAACGGTTTGCACGATCATGTTCTCATATATACATACATATTCACATATCTATATATATATATATATATATATATATATATATGTGTGTGTGTATGTATGTATATATAAAACAAAGTCTGTTTCGAAATCTACATATTTGCAGTTTGAAGATAGTTTTAAGGTCTGTATAATCAGTTCAAAGAATGGCTCAAAGTCTTTATAAGCACTTTAAAGACTATATGAACATAAAATAGAGGTAAAACATCCAAACAATCCTAAATTTGCTTCTCATGACTTTTGCTTTTATTTTGTTTTCACCTGGAGTTCACTGCAAATATTATCTTGAGTCTGTACTCATCTACAGGTGTTCAGGGAGTAGTCTTTTTTTTTACAAAACCCAACAATCAAAAGAGGAAACTCAACATGCTCAGTATCCCATAATGCCTTTATTTCCCCGACATTTAAAAAAATATCTACTAAACCCAAGCAGACAAGACTGAGTGCACAGCTGCACCTGTGCACAACATGGTTTTCTTTTTTTTTGTACCTGGACACCATAAATAAAAATCTATAAACATAGTTTAAGTAAAAAATGTGTTTCAAGAACCATTGAAGACACAAAAATAATAATTTTACAAATTTTACAAACAATTCTTCCCTCTTTACACTCTTCATCATCTTGTGAAAAGCTTTACAGAGTTGACTGGTTTTTCTTCTTCGTTTTAGTTTTTACATTTTCTTCACTGTACAGAGAGACAAAAACTGACACTGAAAAGGAATATTACGGCTCAAGGCCTCCATCCTGCGGCGCACCGGCTTGAAAAGGACTAAAACGTGAAGAATAACAGAACATCTAAACACATCAGCAGAACAGGAGGATAAATCAGTTTATGAGACCATTTTCATTTATTTCAAACGGTGGGAAAGGTTGACACACACTGCTACATCTACAAGGATGACTGCAGATTTAGTTTCATCTGTGAATGATTTATAATTTCAGATATAATCACAGCAGCTGTATTTTTACCTTAAAATCATCTTTTCAAAAAAAAGCATTTAGTCTTTTTAAATGGTGAAAACCTCCCTGGACTTTAACGAAACTATTCCTCCCAGAAAATAACAAAACCGTAGAAGGTTAATGTTAAATAAAATAGTTGTTTCAAAGTCGTCTGCAGTGTTTTTGTTTTCCTGACAGATGAATTCAGATCTGGGAAGATGTGCAGCGATGAGATCAAGCAGTTTGATGAAGCAGCAAAAACACATTTTTATTTTATCCGCTTTTCCTCTCCTCTGAGCACGTTACAGCAATTTAAGGCTCCGAGGGTTTCGCAGCAGAATCCAATGAATAAATTCAAACATAATAAACTCTTAGAAATACAGAGATTTAAACTCATCTTGTGTTGTTTTTTTATGAATATATTTGTGCTGCAAACCCCCCTTTTTTATCAGTTTTGAATAAACTGGAGTTTATGACAGCCTGAAATCAACAAAAACACCTCTATATTTATAAAAAACAGTCTTCTAAATTATTTTTTAGCTGTTGTTGAAGCTTAAAGCTTCCCACAGGTGTTTCAACATGACCGTAAAACGAGCAAATTCCCACCGTTTTACTTTGTTTCCACGCAGAGTAAAATCACTGAGACACTTCTCGGGTCTCAGGTCAATTCTGTTGAATTTAAAAGTGTTTTAAAGCCTCGGCGTTATAATTTAACAACGCTGCACCTTACAGAAAAGGTTCAAACAGTTAAAAAGAAACTCAGAGGCTACAATGTGTGCTGAATACTAAAGAGGGTGAGAATCAGAGGAAGCACGACGAGCAACACAACAAATTCTGCAAGTTTGTTTCCTAAAGTAGTACCTCAAACAGTAAAAATAAAATAATTATCTATTGTATAAACACTACAATCAATAAGGACGGTGAAGATAATACAGTTTTGTCTTTAATTGCACAAATCAAAGCTCTGATTTCATGCACGGCTCATTTCAAATCCAGTCCGTCCGCCGACAGAACAGAGGTCACTTATTAGACGCTCGCCATGAGCGAAACACGTTCTGTTGTTTAAGGATGTGCAAACTTGACACGGGCCTTAGATTCAAAAGAAAAAAAAACTAATCAAAGCAGCTTTAAATCAGGCTTTAAAGAAAATGTTTGAAAATCTAACTCTGCGATCTATAAATACATAAAAAAACAATGACGAAAAGAAAAAAATGCATCATTATAACTAATTTCTTTCAGCCTAAACATGAAAATGAAATATTCAAATTTGACTTGTCTAACAAAGATATCCACACAGATAAGTTGTTGAGACCAAGATGACAGGGACATTATGGAAACTCTAATCAGAAATTCAACTTTTACACGAATATTTTCATAAAACGTAATATAACACCTCAGTTTTATTGGGGGATAAAGAAGAAAAAAGGGACAGCTCTGTAAGAGGTCACTGACCTTTCTGAACAACTCGACCGGTCTCGCTCTTGAGTCGAAGCTGTAAACACTTTGTGTTTTCAAAAAAATCCACCCACGGGGCGCTAAAAACAAAAAAAGAACAAAATTAACCGGCTTCGTCCAGACTCAGCGTCAGGATTCGTTTTCAATTGGACATTTTTCTTCATCAGGCACTTTTTTGTGTTCCACCTGACGACAGTGAGTGTAGATATTAGCTTAAAGAAGTCTAATTAAATCTGCAGCTCCTATCTCTCAACCCAAACAGTCTCTAAAAGCATAAAAACACTCACAAAGGCACTGAACTAACTTTTGCTAATCAGAACAAAGCTAAAAAAACTGAAGTTGATGGAAACTTCAATGTTTGATTTGCAAACTTAAGAGCTGAAGACATTAATTCTTTATTTATGGTGCAAACAATCAAAGTTACACCGGTATGAAATAAAAAAATACGTTTCTAATTTCCTGTACTTCAGTCGGTTGATGCTTCAGCCTGAATAAACTGAACTCGATGACAGCAAACAAGGATTAAAAACACGACTGAACGATACGCCCCTCAGCTCAAAAATCACAAAACAAACATCAGCTTCTTTCTTTAAGTCGTTCCTAAACGCGTGTTTATGTGCAATCCGTCGAAGACGCTGAACAAAGAACACCCTGATTACAAAGATTCATAAAAATCTGATCAGGAAATGACAACTTGTGAGCGTTAAACTGCAAACGGCACCTGGTTCAAGAGCGATGCTTTTGCCAGAAGCACCCAAAGGACCGCGAGAGAAAAGCAACATTTTTGGAAGACGGGATTAAAGCTGGGCAACTAAAACGCTGCGCGTATGTGTCGCTGCCGCAGAGAACGAAAACTCCTTCCCTAAACTTGTAGAGCAACACATGGTTTTCTGCAGTAATTAGATCCTAACGGCAGGCAGAGCTCATGTGAAATAACACAAAATAACCAGCATGATGAATATGCCTTTAATCTTAAAACACGACTGTGAATCAAAGCTCTTATTAATTTTTTTGATATAAATAAAGCCCCTGAATCTGGCTCGAGCTGAAAGATTTATTTACTGAAGCCGATTTGCTTCTTCTCACAACAAAACGAGTGCCTCATGAAGAAAAATGATCATCCCAAACATAAAAACGCCAAAAAGATTACAGTTTTAGTTTGTTACAAATGTGACAAGAAAGACTTCTGGTATTATTAAATTGGTAAAGATGATTTCTTTAAAAAAAAAAAAGACAAACTTAAACTATTCCAAGCAATCAAACAAAACAACCTTCTCTGGATAACAAAGTTTAATCTAACTGGAAGTGGCTGATGGCTTTCCTTCGAGTCACTGAAAACAAAACATGAAACAGCGGGGCCGTCAAAATGTGAGGTTTAGAAGATGAGGAGCATCTCTGGCCCTTTCACAGCCTGCTCATCTCATCTGACCAACAGGACTTGCCTTCAGTCTCAAGTATAAAGCGCACGCGACCCAGTTAGAGGTCCGAGCCCTCCGTTAGACCACATACTGCTGGTTGCTGGTGTGGTTTGTCGTGTAGGCCTGCCGGCTGTACTGGAAGTGGTCGGTCAGCACGTGGTTCCACCCGTGCTGCTGGTCTGGGCCGTGGGAGAAAGGCACCGACCCGTTGGAATGGGTCTTCTCCAGCATCGGGTTGTCGAAGGACATCAGGTCCTGCTTGCTGCTCGGCAGCAGCTTCTTCTCCCTGTTGGCGTCGTACTTGGCCTGACGGCAGAGAAGGAAGGAATGCACATCACCCGCTGCCTTGCATGGCGAAGTTTTAAACAAAGATCTCTGTGCATGTTCGGGGATGACTCTCAGCTACTACCAAACCAGATTTGAACTTAATATCTGTAAAATGGACTGTGTTACGGCCATGTTTGTGTTTGCCAAGGCTGATTAGCTTTCATGCCATCAAAAGTTAATCTGAAGCTACAGGGGTTAATGTCAATAAAATCTGACAGAATGAGAATAAATGTTATTCATCAAGACTTTTAACAGCATCCAAGATAAAGAAGATACAGTATTATTCAGCTTGGATTACTTTATTTGAATTAAACACGATTTTGCTAGACTCCGGTTGTCTTAAAGAGAAATGTGGTCGTATTAACTGGCTTCAAAGTACCAGAACCTCTCAGACAGTCCTGGATGTCTTCTGTCATTTTTATGTTGACTTTAAAAATTAATAAAAAGTGTTTACTGCATAAAAATAAGAGGTGAAGACATTGTATTTGTGTTAAACGACCTGCAGGATTTCAAAAATCATTGACAGAATTTCTAATCCGTGTCTTAACGATTTAAATTATTTGGATATACAAACACAGAAGTAGTGCAAAAGAGAAAACTAACAGTATTTATTTAACAAAGTCTTCTTTGTTCAAGTTTTGAACCTGGAGCTTTACTGAGTTAAGAATATTTAAATACTTAAGAGTTGATAGAATTTACATTTGAGCTGACTAAAGCAAATTCTTAGATTTGCATTAACACATTTATGTGTTTTAATCTGCTTTCAGGCCAAAATCTGAATAGTAGATATATTTATTTAACCTAATGCCTTTTTAAATAATTTATTTCAGCTGAGTGGTCACTAACACATCCTTCTTTAATGTGACAAACTAATGGTTAATTTTATTACAAGCTCTCGATTTCTCTCCATCTCCTTCAGTAGCCGAGGTGACTCACCTTGTTGTAAAGGAAGACCCCGACGATGGCGGTCATCATGCCCAGGACGTTAGTCATGGTGACGGGGTTGCGCAGCATGAACAACGATATGCTGATGACCATGATCCTCTTGGTGGCGTTGGCGACGGCGTAGCTGAGCGGGCTGACGAGGTTGAGAATACTGAAGGCGATGACGTTCTGCGCAAAATTGCAGAAGCCGCTGATGAGGAGGAGGAAAAAGGTACCCGTCCATCCCGAAACGTCTGACTGAAATAGAGGTGTTGGATACAGATCATGATTAGGAACCACGTCAGGTGAGCGCCATGTGCGCCGGCGGCAGCTGCTACAACTGTGATCAGACATCATTACACACCAGGTCTCCGTTCACAAGAAACACGGAGAGATCCACCAGAACCCAGGTGGGCAGCATGAAAATCACAGCATTAAAGCCCAGGATGTTGAGAAGCCTCAGGTGGTGCACACTCGTGTCACGCAACATCTTTAAAAAGAAAAAAACTTGTGTTAATAGTTGTCACAGAGAATTCACCGGAAAGAAGAGTTAATGACGTGCAAACCCACGGCGCGCAGATAGTTCACCTTTTTGGAAAAGATGTTCTGCAGGGAGAAGCAGAGCGTGGCAGCGAGAGCGCTGATTAACCCCGAAACATCAAAGGAAAGCTCGGTGACGGTGGCCAGCAGCACTCCTCCAATGATGGGGATGAGCGATACGTACACCTGCAGCGAGAGAGAAGGCAGAGTTAGGAGAAACAAATACAAACCTCTTTAATAATCTGGTTTGATTTCTCTTTGAAACCAAAAAAAATACTAATAGCATAACATGCAATCCTGAATGAAGTGGACAAAACTTAATATCTGCAGAAATCTTTACAGATTACAAATACACGCAGCTATAAATGAGGAGATTTGGAAGATGAGGAGGAAATGCGGAAAATTTGCCTTTAGTCTACGTCCACGTGGGACAGCACCTCCTGAGCTGAAACCATCTTCTACAGATTTCATTTTTCTTTGCACTTTCTAAGGCTGGATTGTGAGAAACGACCTGCAGTTTTTGTGAGTTCCCGTCCTGTGAGACAGAGGAAACATGGCACCAAAAACCTGCTCTCCCTAAGCTTTAATGTGCAGCTTAGTTGTTTTACATCAATGAAAATTACAGAAACCTAAAAAACAAAACACAAACTAAATATTACGCACATAGCTGTTAACCCACCTGCACTGGTTGAGACATTTTAAAATCGCTCTTTTAATTAGCTGACTGGTGATTAAACAGGTTTTGTGCAAGAAAGCAGGAACTTTGAGTCGGAAAGTTTAAGTTTGTCGAAACAAACATGTAACAAAATGAAATAAAAACCCAAATATATATGTTGTTCTGCAACATGTACACTCAAAGCTTTACAGTAGGAGAAATAAGTTTAAAAATTGACGATTTTTAGCACTTAAAAGGAAAATTTCACAAATGTTTTTTAGGATGGTTCTCTGCGCTGTTAAACTGGGAGGGTTGTCCTATACATCCTGTATATGAGACCAGGGGAAAAAGAGAAAGTAGTACAGGTGAGTCAATAAAACCTGATCAGAGTTATGTTTGTGCTTATTTAGTAAATTGCTTCATGCAGTTTAATGTTCCCAACTACAGGAACAGGATATTCTCACACAGTAAAAACCATCCCTCTGCCTGCGGACCCATCCCGTCTGAACACTGAACTGGAAAGTAAACATTACACAAAGATGTCAGACTCACAAGCATCCTTAACACGTTTAGCAAACACCCACTGTGAAATGTCCCTTTGACTCAAAAAACCCCTGAAAATTCAGCTGCATTTCAGAGGAGACATCACAGATTTAAATACTTAGTCTTTAATAATAAATGAACACAGATACTGAGACCAAGTCAGGTTTCGCTTCACGTGCTGTAATCAGACGTTTATTGTTAAATGAAAAAAGGCCAGCATATAAGAGGTAAAATGCCTGTTAGTTTTATTCTTTGGGTGAAAGATGACAGAAACTTGAGCTGCAGCCGTTTGAATTTTATTTGTAGAGCAGAGAACGGGAGAAAAGATCAATGTTTGCTCAGATCCGTAAAAAAAAAAAAAAGAAGTGTGTGAAATGTAAATAAAAGAAACTGCAAACTGTTTAAGCCAGAAATGTTGAAACGATTTAATAAAAAATAAAAAAACAACCCTCAGACACGTTTACAAATGCGCCTCATCACTTTAACTTTCCCCCATTTTTGTTTGTTTCCCTCTCTGACCTTCCCTTCACGCACAACGCCTTGTCAGCGTCAGCGGCGGCCGTAATGAGACGCAGTCCAGGCGCCGCCGCTGCTGCGTCCCAGAGCGGGCTCGTTTGTTTTATGTGTTGAACCAACTTACCTTCGTGGTTTGCTTCTCCTTCATGATAACTCTTGATAACAGTACCACCCATATCGGCATCGTGGCTTTGACTGTGAAGGAGACAGACGCAAAAAGGGGAGCGACGTCAGTTTTCAAACAGCAGAAACAAACAGTGACAGACAATAAAAGGTGACGTTCGAGCTAAAAAAAATGCTTCCGTCAAGCTCAGGGATTCACACGACCCCACTGTGCTGCGCCGTTTAAATGCCGGCAGAGGTCAGTTTTTATCTGAAACTCACCTTGTTTGTGCACAAAAAGGGCTATTTTTGTCTTTTAAAACAGGTTCATTTAGCTCTTTTAATATTTAAACTCATTAAAATATATAGAAACATTTTGTGTCCTTTTACACCTGGACAGGAACTAGACTGAAAACGGAGTCTTCAGATTTTTAACAGAGCTTCAGAGAGTCCCGGAAACTGCTGTTCAAGGTCGCTTTGATTTAAAAAAAAAAAAAAATTTTTTAATTCTCCCGCTCCATTGAAGCATGACGAAAGAAATGCTGGGTGATGACAGCACAAAAGAGACTAAACCTGTACTGATGGAGCTCATCTGGTTAATAAGAGCTACGTGGAAAAACCAGTTCAATGAGTTGGGCTGAAATCCATGTCTAAATATGTCAACGTGGCAGAAACCTTAAGAGATATTCATTTAGCATCACCGTTCAGACGAAAGTTTTCAAACATGACATTAAAAACCGTTCTGACTCATTCCTAAAACAGGCTATTTTGTGTAACTCGTCTTATGAAATATTTGGACTGTAAAACTGCGAAAGGAGTATCGCTGACGTCACTTCTTTACTGAACCACCCAACTTTAAATCCTTACAATGAGAACAGCGGCTAAAAGCATGAACAAAACATGTCAGCTATGTGGCGATGAAGGTGACAGATACGGGATATTTCAGCCACGCCGGGCTTCAAGGACAACATAGTTCTTAAACCTTGTTGCATCAGAAAGAGAAATTAATAACAGCGATCATTTTAGTAAATTCAGTTTAGTTCTCATCGCAACACTGCAGAGGCAGATATATTATCTAAAAGTTACGATGGGGTTCTTCAAAGCAGATATCCACAGTTCAGTTCTCCCTTGTCACAATAAACATTCAGGCGATCCAGAATGACATTTGTTTTATCGACACTAAGCCTTTTAGATATCTCAAAAGGTCTTTCCTCCAAGGACAACTGATGTCGCTTCTCCAATTCATGTGTGCTGAGCATTCAGTTCCAGATACCCAGAACGTTCTTCTTATCTAGAACGGGCATATCTGAAAAATAAATATCACTTTTAAGAGAAACTCATACGACTCTTGATGGAGAAAACAAAATTTTACCCAACTTTTTTCTAAAGCAGATACACTGAAATGTAATTTTTACATTTAGGATTGTATTTTGGTATTCTAAAAGATGACTTAAACTGGTTAGGATGTTCAGGAAGAACTCAGGAGCCACCAAGACCCGAAACTACCATGAAGTGGAAACCTCTGTAACACCAACGTCACTGCCCACAGCGAAGTGAGTTTTAGACTCCCAAGGCTTTCAAACCTAAAAACACTGCACCAACTGTCAAGCATGGTGGTGGCTGCATCATGCTGTGAGGATGTTTTGCTGCCAGAGGTCCACAAACTGGACAAAGTAAGGGATCAGCATGATTATCTCCCAATTTTTACACTTCACTTCAAATCAACAACTTAAATGGTTACCACTTGAACACAATTGAGTGTCCCAATATGATAATAACCTTAAATGTACAAAAACTAGTTTCTGAATGGATAAAGCAGGCTGACATCAAGCTTTAGGAATGGCCCTCCCAAAGCCCTAATCTCAACCCTACTCAAGATCTGTAAACTATGCTTAAAAGCAAAATTCTTCCCAGGAAACCAGACAGTTCAAATGGGCTCTAAAGTGGTCAAATATTCAGCCAGAATTATGATAAAAAAAGCTCATAGATGGCTACAAAAAGCATGTGGTCAGCCCACAATGTGCTGAGCGACATTTCACCAAGTATTATTGGGTGATGTATGCACAGATTTGAAAATATACAATAATTTCAAACTTGTTTCTAAAAAGAAAAATCGTTGAAGTTGTATATTCATTCCACCCTGGAGGGGGAAAAAACCCAATAACAAATTATTACTAGCCCTAAATTAATATGACATTTATGCCCATGTAAAGTTCTTACTTCAACTATAAAGAGTGTGTTTTGATTATATGTTACAACGGCCTGCCATAGAGCCACTGTACAGACCGGATTCGGTGATGGAGCTTTAATTTAGTTGGCTAGCAAGCTAACAGCTGCTAGTTGGTACCCTAACGCTAACCAAATTAAAGTGAAATAAAATGAAATAAAGGTTCAATATAAAATTATTGACGCCTGCCTACTTTACAGGACACCCCGTCTCTGAAGCTTTAAATATCCGTGTCGTTTAGTTGCCTAGCGTTAGCCGCGATGCTAACATCAGCTGACGGTACGAGACGCAAGTTGCCCCGGCTGGCCGCGCATTTACACCCAGAATTACCACAAAACACCTGCACTCACCTGTGTGCGCGTACGAAACGGGCACTTTCCATATGCTGAAGTGAGCTGACACGGATGCGAAGTATTTCCCAAAAGCCAAAGGCAGGATATACCACCGGTAGTACCTGCTCGGCAGTTCTGTTTTGGGGACTCCCCATGCCCGCAGCAGCGGCGGGAGGAAGACGACGACTGAGATGATGTGGAACAGCGAGACCGTGACCGGGTACGGGAATCCATTGAGGATGATTTTGTTGACAACGTTGCCCCCCGAGCTCACCGTGTACCAAAACACACACAGGACAAATATTCGGATCCCTTCCCTGACCGGGGTCCGCTCCACCGCAGCCATCTTCCAGAGCGGAGTGACGAGTCACCCGGTGGAACGCCGGGTTGTACCGGGGGAGGGCGCAGGCTGCCTGGGTGTTGTATCAAAAAAGGTATCCCCGCCATGTGAAGCGCATTTAAATATATTTTTTGAGAATTTTAAAAGTAATCATAAGAAAATAATTATGTGCGAACATTTACGACGGCTTTGTAGCATGCTAGGCTGCCGGTCTTGTGCGAAATTCTGTTTATTTGCAGGTAAATTAATTTGTTTCCATTTTATGTAGTGGGAACAGATTATTTCAGGCAGCTGAAATATTTTGTTTCCCCCTCCTAACTTCAGCAAATAAAGAGCAAATGTTATCAAAATCACAGGATTTATTGTTGATGATGAAAGGATTAAACACAGTTAAAGACTTGCAGGTAAATTATTTTTGTTTCCATTTTATGTAGTGGGAACAGATTATTTCAGGCAGCTGAAATATTTTGTTTCCCCCTCCTAACTTCAGCAAATAAAGAGCAAATGTTATCAAAATCACAGGATTTATTGTTGATGATGAAAGGATTAAACACAGTTAAAGACTTGCAGGTAAATTATTTTTGTTTCCATTTTATGTAGTGGGAACAGATTATTTCAGGCAGCTGAAATATTTTGTTTCCCCCTCCTAACTTCAGCAAATAAAGAGCAAATGTTATCAAAATCACAGGATTTANGTAAAAGACTTGCAGGTAAATTAATTTGTTTCCATTTTATGTAGGGGGAACAGATTATTTCAAGCAGCTGAAATATTCATTCTCTTCTCTCCTCCCCCCATAACTTTGGCAAATAAAAAGCAACTGTTTCCAAATTCTCAAACATTATGTGTGATAGCATACTAGACATTTCCTTAATCCAGTAATCTGTCATATTTTACATTAGAACAGGATTTGCCAAAAAGTCTACACTCTGATCTTTTCAGGAAGTCTTTATTTTTGTGCCCTGCTATCAGCTAACTTCGCTCCTCTTGTATCAGAAATGAAAAATTATAAATGCACACTACGTGTTGGGAACCTGTGTTTGTTGGCTGACTTTTTGTCAGGCTTAAGAGACAAAAGTTTAAAAAAGATTGATTCTCTTCGCGTTTAAAATAACACAAAACAGCGTAAAAAGACCTCCACACAAGACCTCGTTTATTTATTTATTTATTTATTTATTTATTTTGATAGCTGCCGATTAAATTGAAGGTTACAACATTGACATGATTATATGAGTAGTTTTTACCGAGAAATCGATCAGAAGCGCCGTGAAAATGGTCAGATCCGCCGCATCCACATCTCTGGCTGCAATGCGCGCTCCCGACACAGGGGGAACAGATTTTCACAAGACCGGGATACGCGGCTCGTGATTTCTGTGACTGGGAGTGCTTTTTTCGGCAGAACACCGGCAGAAAACTAATAAATGACGCTCACAGCTTCCGGTCAGAACTTTAAAAATAAGAGGTTCCTGTAAACGGCCCAGAAAAATAAATAAATAAAAACAAAAAACTACAGAAAGGGGACGTTTATCCAAATACTTGAAAAAGACAATCACAATTAATATTTAATAACACATTTCCACTTAAAGAATTATGTAGTGAATATGATTTATTTTATATTTAACTGAACACAAAAGGCTGTATACGTTCAGAGATAAGTTTCTATAAGCAACTTATATATAAAAATGCATCGGCTGCTCCTGTGGGAGCCGATGAGTCGACGTGGTCAGGAATTTGAACCTTTTACAAAACTTTCTTTCAGTCATCATAACCAGGACGGCAGCCCCGCTAAATGTGGAAACCTCGCAAAAAAACACTGGTTAAAGGGAACCTTCGTGATGTAAATCCGCTCCACTTTCATATTTTTGCTGCTATTGTCGACTGACAGCTTTAATTTATTAGTTGACTTTGTAATAATGCTGCGTTCAGGTACTCCCGTAACTCCCTCAATCATCCCGCCTTGTACTGTTCTCCAACACTGCACACATACTTATATAAATTAGGAACTACTTATTCGATTTTGCCTAACTATTATTTAAAAAGTAAAATAAAAATGTCTTCTTTAATACTATAAGTGCCAATGACTTATATGGATAAGTGCCGTTTCTGGCGTTGAATAGTTCAAATTTACGATTCCTCACAGCAACACTTGAAGGCAACAGTCCGTTTCATCAAACGTTGATATATCGATTGAAAAAAATAGGACAAGTTTTCAATTTCTTTCTTTATTTTTAATATAATTACATAACATTAAATCATTTACATCAAATTTACAGTGTAAAGGCAGCTTTTGGTGCAATTAACCATGAGGAAAAGTTCATCTGTGCCATCTAAAACAGAGAAAATCAAAAGCATAAAGATGCCAAAATATATCAAAAATAAATTAGTATTTACTTAATTATAGCTTGCCCATTAAAGCTTGTATTGGTTTTACAAAGCAAATCAGGTATTTCTGTCCTATATTCTACATGTCAGTACTACTCTAAAGCTATAAAACATAAAAACAAGTTTAATTTTGCTTGCCTAACAGTGTTTACAAGATTCTTGCACAGTATTTGTTGCTGTACTGAAATGACATGTAAATATTTTTATCCAAATGTAATGACACTATTAAAAAACATTCTCTAAAATTAGATATTTGAGAACAAAACATTGACGACTATGATCAAGTATTGCATGTCCAAGTCAAATAGCTGAAATGTCAAGTCAGTTTTTAAGAGTTCAGATTGTTAGTCACAAGTTCTTCTTATTCATCGAGAAAGGAAGAAGAAGACAGATAAGTAAATCTCCACAGATGGTTTGATCAAACCATATGTGATGCCAAAACGATCCCATTTCTTCCAACGTTCGTGATCCCTCCAGCGCTGACCAAAAAAGGCACATCTCTCCTTCACTGTGGTGAGGACTCTGACTGCTCACTGCCGCCGGCGTTCATCTGAATCAAACCAATCAGAGAGGAGATGGTGCCCAGCAAGCCCACCAGCCAGCTGGGGAACCGTCCCGCCCAAAGGAAGCCGGGCGGCATCCAGTGAACGGCGTTGCTGAGGTCAGCCGTGCTGCTGAGGATGGAAAGCAGCTCCCCTCGCATCTGCCTGCAGAGCTGAGAGCGCCTACAGGGGAAATATATATATATAAGTCTGAAAGACTCAAACTCTCTGAATCTTTTTGCTAAACAATAGACAAATTGTAATTGAACTGCACTTATAAAAACTAGTTAACTCCTGTCTTATTCTTGCACTTTGTAATGATGATCCAAACAGAACAAACTCAGATTATGCTGTCCGCTGTTTGAGTTACTTTAAATTGAAGGAATATATTTAGATACAAACTAAACACCTTCTGTCTCCTCCGTCCCGCTCGTATTTCTTCAACTTCCTCTTCAGCAGCACCAGAATTCGAAGTGATCTGCAGAAAATAAAACAAACAAACAGAAATAAAACTACTTTTTAACTCAAAGTAAAGGCGTTTGTTGAATGGTTCATGCTCAAGTGAACAAAACACTTCAGATGTTTCTGAATCTAGCTTTTAAATATATTTTCCTTTTTATATAAAGTAATTAAACTAGTTTTCCTTGAAGGAGTGCATCGCTCCCTTCGTATTGGACGCCAGTTTCAAACAGATCTTGCGTGATCTGTTAGCATTTGCGGATGACTTTCGACGACTACACCGGGTTTTAGCTGAACATCTGTAAAACTGACTGAGTCATAGCCACGTTTGTGTTTGCTAAAGTCACTTAGTGAAGGCGGCCATCTTGAGTCCAAAAGTTAGCCAGCTGTTGATGTTCATGTAGTCTTTCAGGGAAGAAACAAAACCACACATCAGCACTATAATCAATGTTCATGTTTTTTTTTGTCAGCAGGGAAGGTTAAAGACTTTAAGACTGATGTCTTAAAATTTTGTCTTTCCTGTAAATCTAAAGCTAATTTTAGGTGTTTAAATGTTCTGTTGCCACAAACAGCAATGTTAGATTGGACATTCTTCCTGAAAAAATGAACACCCGAGTACAATATTTTTATTTCCTGACCTAATTTCTCTTGCAGACTTTCTGTTTTAGGTCTTATCTACGTAGAAATCTGTAAAAATTTGAATGTTTTAAAGACTTTCAAGCACGTCTGTCATCATTTTCTATCAGTGCATATGCCAGCAGACACAGATGTTAATGAACGCTACGGACAAAAGCGGCAGCTTTAGTGGAGTTTAATTGAAATGTAAACGCCACATCAGTGATAGGAAGCACTTTTATGTACATTTGAACTGTCAGTCAGCTGTTCTGACTCGACGTCTGAGGACACGTGCTCACACCTGAGGATCCCCAGCAGCAGCGAGGTTCCCCACAGCACCGTGCTGAACAGCCACCACTTATCAGACCTCGCCTTGATGAGCTCAGCGTCAGCGGCCCAGGCGACGTGTTCGCACGGGTAGTAGAGCTGGTCAGCCACATTCGTCAGCACCGATATCCAGCGAACGCCTGCGTCCTCCTCCTGAAACACTGAAAGTTAAAGCTGGACATTTCTGGACAACAAACAAGCCGATGTGTTCATCAAAGCTTTAAATCGTTTTTGTGACAAACTATCTCATTAGAGCAATCTAATCCATGTGAAGTGAATGTCTGACGCACCGAAGCCCCAAAGCCGTAGCTGTGGGAGTACGCCAGCATAGAGAGGTCATCGAACAGCCTCAGCACCGTCCTGCAGTGGCTGAGCTGAGCAGAAAACAGCAGTAAACTCTTCCCAAGTCGCTGGGAGGAAACGTCCGCTTCTGCCTTCTGGGTAAGAACTCCTCCAACAAGCTGAGAACCATAACAGACCGTCCTGATCTACACAGACAAACACACAAACAAAAACAGCATCACATATGAAAATGTCACATTAAGCAAACTTTAACTTCTTCAGTCATGGGGAAAAGCAAGTCCACCCTCTTTCAGGTGGAGGACGATCGCATATCAGGACATTAAAATGACTTTTACCAGGTCTGTGACGGGACCTTAGCAGAGCTGTGCAGGAACAAATATCTGCAAACCCCAAATGAACTGAAGCAACGTTGTAAAGAAGAGTGGGCCAAAATTCCTCTAGAACCATGTGAGAAACTGATAAAATCATACAGAAAACAACTACATACACAGCTTTTAACACTTTGGCTTTTTTCTTTTTGTATAAAAACATTAATTAAACATTAATTGCGTCACGCATGCGTGCAACTGAGTGGCGATGATCTACAACAACAATATTTTAGCAGTCAGTAATTGTGTAATAATTAAAAAGATAATAAGACAAAGTTTCAAAGTTTGCCCCTAATTCTGATTAGAGCAAACAATTAATTCTTAAACTAGGTTTACACGAGCTTTTTATTGATCTATATGTGGAACAGAACATAAAACCAGCCTCAGTGGGTGTTTTTTTTCACAGCCCTGATGAGACTCACAGCTTTATCTCTGCCTCTGTAGGACTCCAGCAGTTGGACCAGACTCTCCATACTCTGCTGCATGTTGGATTACACATTCAGAGCTCAGCTGAAATAAAGATAAAATAAACAAATAATCAAAGGGCGATGATTTCTGCAACTGTGCGGTCCTAATTCCACCAGCGCTCAGCTGGACTTTGAAACAGGAAGCTTAACTCAAAACAGACAAGAGCAGATGAGCCCAGAGCCAGAGGGTCAGGGTTGCCAGGTAGGAAATGACGAAACATTGCACTTAACTATTTTGACCAAAACTGTCTTAATGAGGGTGCACCTTTTACAGCAGGGGTATGCAACCCTGGTCCTGGAGGGCCACTATCCTGCACGTTTTCCTTGTTTCTCTGCTCCAACACACCTGATTCAGAGGTTAAATCACCTCTTCATGTTCTGCAGAAGCCTGTTAATCACCCATTGATTCAAATCAGGTGTGTTGGAGCAGAGAAACAAGGAAAACGTGCAGGATGGTGGCCCTCGAAGTCCAGGACTGGACATCCCTGTTTTACAGTGTGGGGTGGGGTGCATGCAGGCCGTTTACACAAAGCTGTAAACATTTGTGTTGCAGTTCAGCTGTTCGTTTACACGACAACAGCGACATGACACTGAACCTTTCTGACCCCAGGTCTCAGGCCCTGTTTACACGAGAACGATCTCTGGAAACCTGAGTGTTTCAACAAGAAAAACAACAAAAAACCAAAAACGAATTTACATGGTTACGGCTGTGGACACTGAATCTGCTGTAGTTGCCGTGCCAGAAAGGGTTGCCAGGTAAGAAATGACAAACTGGCACTATCATTTGCAATGTGTGGACTCACACAGACGGCTGCAGTCAGTAGATGAGCTGCACGAGCGGATCAACAACAGTAAAGGCGGATAGCAGAGTGCTGTTTATGTTATTCACCTTTTGTCAACATGTAGCAGCAACCCAACCTCACTGTTGGCTCAAACAAACATCTATGTTTCACCATTTTGGATTCAACTGTTTACATGCCCCAGACTGTTGCTAGATATATGATAATTACTGTTTTCATAAGTTTTAAGCTCAGGTCAGGTTTGCCAATCTCAACTAATCCTACAGCCCAAGGTCAGAGGTCACAGAGGTGCAGGACTTCAAGGATTTAGGGTCGACTGTCCAGGAAAGCAGGGAGTGTGGTAAAGAGGTGAGGAAGAGAGTCCAGGCAGGATGGAGAAAAGTTTCAGGAGTACAGGTGCTGGTCATAAAATTAGAATATCATGAAAAAGTAGATTGATTTCAGTAATTCCATTTAAAAAGTGAAACTTGTATATTATATTCATACATTACATACAAACTCATATATTTCAAATGTTTATTTCGTTTAATT
>NC_051453.1:6384778-6451656 GCF_001649575.2 Kryptolebias marmoratus | reverse complement strand
AATCATCAAAATTAAACGAAATAAACATTTGAAATATATGAGTTTGTATGTAATGTATGAATATAATATACAAGTTTCACTTTTTAAATGGAATTACTAAAATCAATCTACTTTTTCATGATATTCTAATTTTATGACCAGCACCTGTAATTTGTGACAAAAAGGTGCCAAACAGGATGATGACTCAGTGTGGCGACCCCTGAAAAGGAAACCTCTGAAAGAAGAAGAAGAACTAACACGTGTTGACAAACAGAAGCTGAAAATATCTAAGAATAGTGTCTGAGACGAACCTTTTTTTTCACCCCCGCCAGGATTTGAACCTGGAATTTTTCACATCAAAGTGAACGTGTTGCCTGTTTACACCACAGGGGTTGGGTTTGTTGATGCATGTTTATTTGTTTTTGTTTTGATGGATGGACGGACAGGGAGGAAACCAGAGTTCTGGTGTTGTGAATGTGGTTTTATTTATTTTTTAAGAATTGGGTAAAAACCGGATCACCCGGCGAAAACCAGTGCATGCAACCTTCCCCCAGCTAAATGTTTTATTTTTTTAAGGAACACTGCAGTTACTGTGATGTCTTTACATATGAAAACATTTAAAGGCATTTAAAAATGCGTTCTTTGCTTGGTAAAAGTTGGTAAATCTAGATTTTTCTCTTGGTGGGCTTACAGACAAATTCTTTATCATATATTTTATCACAGCAGCATCGAAAACGTTACTTTCATCTGTTGCAGCAGTTATTATATTTTCGATTGAGCCAAACTCTTTATGCAGGTCATTTACCATGGCCTTGGCGAACTCCATAACATTTTGTTCGTCAACTTGCAAGGAGACGTCCTTTAAGGGAGACATCTGGAAAACTTTGTGGTTCAGACGAGAAATTACTTTTTTTATCTCGGCTGCTTTTATAGAAATTTTTTTGGGGGATACTTTTAAAATTAGTTTCATTAAGAGAGCAGTGTTCAAGTAAACGACTGACCTGGTTAATGAATCTGAACTCAAACTAGGCGGTTTGCAACACTCCTCTGCTGAAAGGTTTGATGTTGGGAGGTCATTATCAGCGGTTTCAAAAGCTTCCACAGAACAGGAAGGCAATTCTGTCTCTCCATTTACTATCACCTGACTTTCCTCATTTAATACCATCTCTTCCGAAGCTTTCAACTGAGAGGTTCTCATAGGACTGGCTTCCGGGGAGCTCACGATACTCTGAAAGACGTTATGAATGTCGCTCAACGCGTCGAACACCTGGGCGTTCTTGCAACTTTCACCCCATACTTTTTCGTCCCATTTCTCATTTTGTTTCCACAGAAAGATCAAATCCAAGAAGTTTCTAACTTCGTTTTCTGTGATTGCATACAGAACTTCTGGAGAAAAATCTTGTCTAGTCTTACTATCGTATACTGTCTTTTTAGATAAAATGGAGTCAGACAGACATTTTTCAGGGGGAACCACAGGAATAAGATAGGAGGAGTTTTGCATAACATAATCGTACAGTTTTTCTGTCAACTCCCTAGAAAACGTTTTGATATTTTCACTGTCATAGTCAACAATCGATTGATTACATATGTCCTCAATTTGACGATGGACGGATTCAAAGTCAACATAGGAAACGTTTTTCTCCTTTTTGGCTAATGAGACAGAACCCTCAAATTCTGAAGGAGACTCTGGGATATATCCTGGTATATTCTCTTCAAAAGCCTCTTTAATTTTCGTCGCGTCAGGTTTAATACGAACTAGAAAATTTGGATTGATTGTGTTAACAGAGTGCTTGATTTTATCAACAATTTCATAAAATTTGTCCCTAGAACATTTTAAAAAATGCTTTTTCTTTAAGGATTTATTTGATTTGATGACAGTTTTCACTTTTCCAGCTATTCCTACTATGCTGAAGCCCATCTTAGATGGGCCACTGTCAATAGTGGATCCAGACGAATTTTCCAATTCACAGTAATGCACAGTGCTTATGACATTACGGACAATTTCTGCTGCCAAGTCCCTAATTTTAGCGGAGAAAGTGGGAGACTTTTCGTCGCTGCTGGAATACTTTTCCAAAATGTCGCTGATCTCTGTCACAACAGACGGTTCTGAAATGATAGATTTTAAGTGCTGAAAACTGTCTTCAGCGTCTGATTCTTCTTCTTCGTTGGTTTCAAAAAGAAACTCTGAACTTGTGTTGTTAGACCGTGGCGAAATTCTGTGGGATTTTAAACATTGCCCAAAACAAGTGGTTTTCACGTAGCACAAACAATTTCTGACACACGCGATCAAATGCCGGACCATAAAGGGATGCCAGTTCCTGTTAGACACAGAGTTATTCACAAAAATGGCCGGTTCATCTGGCAAAACCTCGGTGTCACTGATTTCACTAATTAAACGTGATGTTTTTAAAAAAACCTCCGTTTCAATATATTCAGTCACTATGTTAGCCTCCAAAGACTTTGTTGGCAAAATATTTAAAGCTGCCGCGATGCTGTCTGTTAACGAGTTTGTCAGCTTGACATTTGTGTATCTTGATGGAGATTCCTCCAGGTCTGATGGGCCGGCGTTTGAAATCCGTCTATGGATTTCTGGAACAACTATTCTCAAAATCTCTGACGAAACACACTGGATTATTTCCGTCAGCAAATCCGTAAACACCTGCTGGGTCTCGAAATCTGGAGTGCCCCCTCTCAACAGGTCCCATTGTTGGGTCGATAGCCGGTCGAACTGCCTGCTGACGATTGGCCTAAGGTTTTCATCTCCAATTAAAACTGTAGACGAATTTTTTGAAATATACCCTTCCATGGCGATTTTTAGGGGGTTTTTTCCCTCAGAAAAATTCAATTCCTATCTTACCTCCTACACGAAGCCTGTCAAGAAAATGACTGACTGTAATCTGAGTCCTGCATCAAAGTAAGAGTCTTTTGCGGTCCTTTCATGCGCAATGCACGCATGCGCGCTACTGTCGATGGCCAAGACACGTGACTTTGACACGTTCGCAACAAGTAAACCAGTGACTTATATGTAAACAATACGTTGTACGCGTCAAACTTAATGCGTAACCACGTAAACAAAAACAAACACAAAACACGTAAAAACCGCACAGTGTCACAAAACCAATACCAGCACAAAAAATAAACATTAGTATGTGAACAGACGGATAAACTCAACATGTGACTGTCAGACACATGGTGATGTTCTGTCTTCTGGGTGTAAGCATAACTTTGTCTTACCGCGACAAAACAACGGGAGGAAAATTTCGTTTGGTCAACTTTAATTCCGGGTTGTTAGAGCCGCGTCTCTTCTGATTGGCTGTTCAGATCCGGCACGGATCAACAAATCTGACTGCTTATAATTAAAAGTCTGATTACAGATTCATTTATTTATTTATTTATTTGTTTGTTTTTAATTACAACTAGGTTTAGATATTTATGCTGTCCTGTTGAGCTCAGGTATACTTCTGTGGCTGAATGACCCCGTGATGACCTCTCCTAATATTACCTGGTGATACATAATATTCTTCTTAGTATACAACATATAAATACTACACAGACTTCTTAGGTACCCTGCAGGCTGCAGAGTTGCGTGAATCGATACTGACCTCCAGCTGCCACTGGAGGTCAGTATCGACCCAGAAACCCACAACTTTTACTGCAGAATCCTGAGACTCCAAAACCAGAAACATCTGTCAAAGAAACTGTTGACCCAGCACAAAATATTCACTGCCCCCAGTGTAAAACCTGGAGTTATGGGTGATCAAACTGAGGGTTTATGGTTGGCAGAACTGAAATCTCAAATCTTCACAACTGTCTGGCTGTCCCTTCAGACAACAAGGATCCTGCTACCAGCATGAAGAAAAGGAACAGACAAAAATACAGACCTAAAAATTACACAACAAATTTAGATTGACCAGTTGTTGAAGTCACCACTAAGCTGGCGGGGTTAAAAGACAAGACGAATCACTTTTGATCCTGCAGGACAAATTAAACCCTCCTGTAACAAGACCTCTCTGTGGCACAGGGCCACAGACGTGAAATATCAAATGTCTGAAGCTTTAAACTGCATGATGTTTGGATTGAGCCCCTCCTTCAGTGACGTAAAAGTCAGATAAAATGTGACTTGACTGTTCTGAGACTGAGGTCGATCTGTTTTAAAAAATCAGATATAATAATAATAAATATTAATACATCTTATTTGAAGGCAGTTTTCAAATCACTCAAGGTCACCAAACAAAAATACAGAACAATAAAAGGGTATGGGTCACATACAGGCAAAAATGTCAGATTTGAGCCCCTTTTGCCTGCAGTTTTTCTGCCTTTTGTTAGACAATGTAATGTAACAGCAGTGTGAGATAAGGCAGAAAACGTATCTTTGAGATAAACAGTTCAGGCTGATAGAGATGTGTAGCTGTCATATTTAATGGTACATTTTAAGAATCACTTCCATGCTTAGACTGCTTTAAATCTTAATTAATCCAGTGGTGTTACTTCACCTGCCTCGTTAATGCACCAACCCACAGTACTTTTCACAGAAAAGAATGTTCAATTATGACACTTTCAGTATGTTAAAAGTTACAATAAACTTAACTTTTCTCTTATATGTGTACTGATAGGTTGTTAGGTATGTCTGTGTAGATTTTACTATCATTTCCTTATGTGTACTATATGGAAAAACTGAAACATTTGTACATGTTGGATACTCTATAACATTTTTATATCGACGTTTGATTAAACGGACTGTTGCCTTCAAGTGTTGCTGTGAGGAATCGTAAATTCGAACTATTTAACGCCAGTAACGGCACTTATAGTATTAAATAAGACATATTTATTTTTCTCTTTAAATAATAGTTAGATCAAATCGAATTAGTAGTTCCTAATTTATATAAGTATGTGTGCAGTGTTGGAGAACAGTACAAAGCGGGATGATTGAGGGAGTTAAGGGAGTACCTGAACGCAGCATTATTACAAAGTCAACTAATAAATTAAAGCTGTCAGTCGACAATAGCAGCAAAAATATGAAAGTGGAGCGGATTTACATCACGAAGGTTCCCTTTAACCAGTGTTTTTTTGCGAGGTTTCCACATTTAGCGGGGCTGCCGTCCTGGTTATGATGACTGAAAGAAAGTTTTGTAAAAGGTTCAAATTCCTGACCACGTCGACTCATCGGCTCCCACAGGAGGAGTCTCCATCTGGACACAAAAACCCCGAAAAAGACTTAAATACCCGGTGAGAGATCCCCCTTCACCCGCTGATACCACTGCGTTTTTAATGTTTTAAGCTTTATTTTTTATCCGAGTCGCTTCGGGAGAAGCTAAAGTTAGCCATGCTAAGCTGTTAGCTTCAGGCTAGCTGATTTAGCTGAGCCACTTCCTATTTCATTTGTAAAGTTTTCTGCTTTTTTTAATCGTGTCAGGGACACTGAGGGTAATGGCTGAATAGCGATTTGCATGGGACTGGATTGTGCACTTTAAGGAGGTATTATTTAAAAGCAAACTCATCTAATTGTTGATAGCATTTTTTTTTTTTTTTGCAAGAATTATGTATTTTTCCCCGGAGGGTTTAGTCTATTTCTGATTTTCCTTTTTAAAATCTTTATAATTTATTATTCAAAGTTGCATCAACTGCATGAAAACGAGCAAAATCCATTATTTCATCATTAAATCTGTTGATCTGCACAAGCCACCTTAAAGCACTATACAAAGAAGTCCAAATCATAAATCTGATGCAATTAGTCTATTGAATCCGGTTATACTGCAACTATTTCTGAATTACCAGGCTCGGGACGGGCGCTATCCGCCTCCACTGGCTTGGGGTGGAGGGGGTAAATGTGGTCAGTATGTCCTCCATCCTCCATCAGTCTAAAGCCAATATCTCATTGGGCAGGGACTATTTGAAACTAGTTGGCCACTCAAAATTGTTAGAAAATTGCACAAAATACACTTTTAGCACTCTAGAAACTAAAATAAGGAGGGTTTGAGATGCTTGGCACAGCTCTGCAGTAATTTTCAGAGAAACCTTGTTGAAAATTCAAGCGAGAAGAGTTTGAGGCTCTGCAGATCATGCAAGGTAATTGAGAACATTTTGAGATAGTGACTTGTGTCTATAGCTAATAGTTCACTATAAACCAAACCTGACTGTGGGGTTTTTTTGTGTGTCAGAAGCAAGATTTTAAATTTTAATCCGGCTTTTTCAGGGAGAGAAGCTAAAATTGGAGAAATCAGAACTCTGGCAGCAGAATTTTGAATCAACTGAGGGTTTTTTTTTTAAAGAGTTTTTTTGGACGCCCAGATAATAAAGAAATACAATAGTCCAGCCTAGACGTGATGAATGCATGGAGCTGTTTTGGGACAAGATGTTTCTAATTTTAGCGATATTACGCAGATGGAAGAGAGCGGGAGTCCAACAACATATCCAAGGTTCTTTACATTGTGTGTTGTCTTCATTGTGCTGTTGACTGTAGTTTCTCTCTCCATGAACAGCCAGGCTCAAACAGAATGGACTTTGAGTTGCAAACACTAATAATGGTTTTTGCGTTTTGTTCTACAGAGATTGTTCCAGGTAATTCTGCAACGCTGCAGCCTCAGGGAGAAGTCTACATGGTGACCCCTGTTTTCCCCTGACTCAAAATGAACTCGGACTGCTTCGCTGTTGATCGGTCAGCTTCTGCACGTGCACTCTGCGACTCGGACCCTGCTGAAGGAGCTTCAGAGGGTGGAGCAAGTATGACTGCAGACGCAGAAGAGCTTGATTCCTTCAGTCTAATCGAGCCCCCTCCTCTGGACTGGAGGTCCGACTCCTCCAGTGAAGCAGGGACTTCGGATGTTCTGGATGATCTTTGCGTGGCTCCATCTGCCGAGAGCCTGGGCTCGGCCCGCCTGGGAGAATCAGTAGCGCCACCTCTGGTTGTGAGAGACACGTTGATTCAGTTTGACACAAACCAGCAGGTGCTTCTGGAGAACGTAGCAGAGCCAGAAGTCGAACTTAAAGGGGGCGATGGAGCAGTCAAAGAACCCCAGGAGGCAGAGGTATTTAAAGATGGTGAGCAGAAGGTCGGTAAAGAAGAAGTTGGGGTTTCAAAAACGAGTCCAGGCGACGAAGATCACAGCCGTATTCACACCTTACTCTCCCAGCTTCAACTCATGGAGAAAGAGCCCCATCCCTGTCAGCAGACACCCTCTTCTGATCACTACCCCGGCCTGTTGGAGCAGGAAGCTCGGGGTCCCTCTCCGAGCAGAACTGGAACCACAGGCCTGCTGTTCTCCGAAAGCCACCACAGAGACCTGCTAGGACTGCTGCAGTGCACAGAGATCTCCTCCACCCCCGGTCCCTCCTGTCGGCCCCACAGAGGCGAGGTGGACGCCGTCGTGTCGGTTTCCTACAGTCAGGAGGACGCTCAGAGGTTTTGGGGACACAATGGTCAGCGGCAGAGAGACGACTCCATCGCCTCCCTGCCTGATGACGAGTATCCGGAGCCCGTTTGGATGAAGCTGGGAGAGGAGCCACCAGAGGATGACTCCGCTGCAGAAAGCGAGCAGGTGCTGATGTCCTCGTTTTAATATTATTTCAAAAAATGTCCTTTCTGTAGAAGATCCCTTCTTCCTTATGTAACACATTTAATTTTTTTTAAAACCTTTTAGTGTTAAAAGCCTAAATCAGAATTACATTTAAGGAAATTAATTACATGTTTGTCTTCTTTGATAGTATTTAATCGTAATTAATAACTTTTGATTATTTGCTAAATAAACCCCGCACTTCTCATCTTCTAAGCTGTGCAAATTTTAACTTCCTCATTATTAATTAATCAGAATAAAGTTCATGTCAAACATTTAATTGAGTCTAGACTTGGCTTTCCTTATTTCGTTCTTTTTGGCATTTTAGGGGTCTGACGACCAGCCGTCATATAAAAATGGTGAGTTTGCTTGTTTTCCCACAAAGGAAATATCTGGAAAACAAGTTGCTTACTGTGGTTATTATCTTTATTTATTATTATTTTGTGTAAACAATCAGTGCCTGGACCTTGTGACCCTGAAGACCTGTTGGACGGCGTTATATTTGGTGCCAAGTATCTCGGCTCCACTCAGATCAAATCGGACAGGAACCCTTCGACAAATGCTCGCATGACGCAGGCTCAGGAGGCCGTTGACAGAATTAAGGTGAATTTTTCACACAAATCTACCAAACCCTTTGTCTTATTGTAGGTGCCAGATGCACACCTTTACAGTAGATTAAATATTCAATGTGATTTTATTAAAATAAAGCGTTTTTTTCTGCTTTATAATGCTGATTTGTCGGGTTGTTTCGTTAGTTTTTCCTGTGAAAGTGGTTTGCATGAAACCTGACGATTCAAACAGGTTTTAGTCTCAACCTGAAATTAAACAAAAGGTTTAAAAACCATAAAACCAGCTCAGTTTTATGTTAGTGGATGAGACTGAAGTGTGTTTTGTTTTTTTTGTTGTAGGCTCCGGAGGGAGAGTCTCAGCCAATGACTGAAGTGGATCTGTTCATCTCCACTCAACGAATCAAAGTGCTCTCTGCTGACACACAGGTACTCCGACTTCATCAAACCACGTGTGTTTACTGTTATTTAGTGTCGCCCCTATTTAACATTGTAGTAACACGTTAATAGCAACACTTCTAGACATGCGTCAGGATCTTCTGACGAATTCAGACGGCTTATTTACTCGCTTTCTAGTTCAGCTTTTACAGCACAAAGTCTTCATTAGTTGGCTAATGGGTGTGGTGCCTCTGCAGTAATGTTGAAGCAGCTTTAGTGTTTATTTCCCTCCACTTTTTGAACTGTCTGGTGACTAAACGTGTTTGTTCCCAGTGAAACATATTTATGGAGGTAAAAGATGTGCGTAGTTTGCTCGTTCGATCAAATTTATCTATAGTTCATACTGCTCTTTACGTTAAAAGACAAGTCAAAAATAGTCACAACAAGGAAAAATAAAATCAGAAATAAAACTCAGAACTCAATTAAAGGCCTGACACTTCATGAAGGGATGTATATCACCTGCTGCCTTCCGTAGCAGAGTTTTAAACCAGGATTATTTTATGTTGAGAAATGACTGGATTGTGGACATTTTAGTCAAATCTTGAAAGTACCGTAATCTTATGTGCGATCTCTCACAATCCTATATGCTTTGTTAGCAAATATATGTGTTGGGTTTGACTCTCAGCTACCGGCACACCAAATCTTAGCTCAATATCTATAAAATTGGCTTTTTGTGTTGACTGTCGATTAGCTGTTTCTTTAAAATCCGTTCACTTGTCTGTGAGTTATTTTGCTAACAGGCAGACAAATACACACAGACTCAGGCACTGGGTGATTAAAAATGTCTCCACTTGAAACACAATGCCAGACAAATGCATCAAACTCTGTTCTATATGCAGCAGGTTTCAGGTTCAGCAGGTCTTCAAACTTCATATAATGATGTCATGTTTCTTCCTGTTTCCTCTCAGGAAGCCATGATGGATCACGCTCTGCAGACGATCTCTTACATCGCAGACATTGGCGACATTGTGGTCCTGATGGCTCGAAGGAAACACAGAGGGCCGGACGGCGACCCGGCCTGCGGAGCTTCCTCTTCGTCATCCTCGGTGTCCCAGAAGAAGTGCAAAATGATCTGCCACGTCTTCTCCTCTGAGGACGTAAGTCAGGCTTCACATCGTGTTCACGCGCTAAAAGGTTTGATGGGATCTTTTGTTGCAAGGACTTGAACATCCGTTTTGTCGTTGTTTAACTTAACGGCCGTAACCTTTCAGCAGAATGACACAGACAGGCTCACAGGACCAGACTCCTGCTCTGCACCGTTTCCTTTTGGACAACAGTTTCAGCTTCAGCTTGGCCTGATTTCACTCCAACAGGCAGCCACTGAGTTCTCCTGAGGATAGAAATGTTCTGCCCATTGTCCCAGTTTCCAACTAATGGCAACAATGAATAAAAGGATGTAGAGCTACTTTTAGCAACTAATAAGCTGTGGGTCACTGAAAGCCATAAAACCTCTTCTGACAGTTTTTTTTTCTCAGCTTATTTATTTTGTTTTGCTATTTTAGCTTCCAGTTATCATTCTAGTTCTTTTAGCTTTTAGCTGCCATGCTGCATCTTTTGGCAAGTTTTGCTAATTCTAGCCATTGTTTTGCAGGCTTTAGTTTTAGCATCTGTTTTCCTACGGTTTTGCTGATACGACTGCCGTTTGTCTTGCCCAGGGAACTCTGGAAAAAGAGATTTTTAATCTTAATGAGGTTTTTTTTTCCTGGTCAAACAAAGATTAATTAAAGCTTGTAGCTACTGTTTTGCTGCTTTAAGTTTGTAGCTTTCTTCTCATTTTAGCTTCTGTCATGCTCATTTTACCCTCCAGAGATTAACGTTTCGATCTGACAGAGTCGGCTTTGCCTTTTTCTCCCCTCGTCTCTTTCTTTTTCCAGGCTCAGGTCATAGCCCAGGCCATCGGGCAGGCGTTTGGAGTTGCCTATCAGCAGTTCCTCCAGGCCAACGGCATCAAGGCTAAAGACCTGAAGCCTGGCGAGTACAGCGACTACCTGGAAAGTCAGGAGCTCTACAATGGAGACCTGGCCCACTTCTCAGACTCCCAGAATCTCCGAGATGTAAGCAGAGGCTGTGTCTGCATGTTGTCTAAAGATGGCTGGATGTTTGTTTGTTCCTGCCTTCCTTGGTTTCATCTCTCAGCCTCTGGACACTTTTAATCTTTGCCTCAAAACATTTCTGTTTAACAGATCCTACGTTCCTTAAACTTAGCCACACAGTTGCCTTTTTAACAGTATGTTGCATAAATGTGAACTAATATTTATTGTTTATGGATAGATGAGTGGATGTTTGTTCATTCTTTCATTCCTTCAATCACTCCCTTTTCCTTCGTTCCTTCCTGTTTGTTTTTTGTTTCTTTGTTTCTTTCCTTCTCTTAAGGGAATTTAATCTTAGTCATTCTGTAGTAAGATGGCCAATTTTTATTCACCTATATATAATAGTTTGTTTTATTATTAAATGTCTGCAGCCTACACATTTACAATTAATCCTGATGTATTTACAACCACTGTACTTGTTCAGCTTTTTACTGTTAAAATAAACCGTTACTATGACAAAATAACTGAATCAAGAGAGAAATATCAAGAGCATGATTTCACAGATCTGTTGTGAAATCGGATCTCTTGTGTTCAGATCGCTATCACCAAGCCTCCCGGAGAGATCCTGGGCCTGGCGGTGGTGGAGTCCGGGTGGGGCTCCATCCTCCCCACCGTTGTGGTGGCCAACCTCCTTCACGGCGGTCCGGCGGAGCGCTGCGGTGAGCTTAGCATTGGTGACCGCATCATGTCTGTCAATGGCACCAGCCTGGTGGGTCTGCCCATCACCACCTGCCAGAACATCATACGGGTAAGAAGACAGACGCGCCCAAAGTGCGGTGAAATTAAAAAAATCAATTTGTAGCTGCAGCTCTGCTGTTTTTTTGCTGCTTTTAAAGGATGCTCTAGGTGGCTCTGTTATCCCACTCATTGCTCATTTCAGTATTTTTTTACATTTGATAGAAATTTTTGCAAACAGTCTTTACATTTGACAACTTTTAACTATATAAATACATTACATAACTCTATGTTTTAAATGTGTCTGCCTCTTGGAGTGAGGTTCTGATCTGGTGCCTCATTTTTCTGCTACAGGAGAGAATAAAGTTGAATCTTATACCCATTACTGATTCCTTTAAATGCTCCCAAAATTGTGCTTTTTTGTAAGGAAAACTTCAGTAATTAAAGGCCTAGGATTCCTTGAAGGAATACATATCGCCCACCACCTTTCGTGCAGAGTTTTAGACTAAGATCATCTTATACTGAATGATAGTTGAAGCTGTTTTTATTTAATCTTGAAAAATTACAATATTTTTGCACCTTTCAGACAATAAAACTGTGATTCTTCTCTTCATGAGCCCCTCAAAAACTGTTTTTGGGACGTCACAGCTACATTTTATCATCGAACGAGGACCATACGCTGCCAGATGACTGCAGCCTTCACTATCTCTCTGGTGGTATTTAGAAAATATCTGGGACAAACTGGAATAGGACGAACATTTCATTCCAGCATTCTCAGTTCACTCCTATTAAAGAAATGTGACACTGGTTCGAGATGCAGGGGGGAAAAACCAGGATTGATAATACGTTGATAACAAAGCAATGACTAATGACTGCTGTCGGGTTGTCTTATCTGGGTTTGGTTATCAGGCTGCTGTCAGATTGGTTGCCACTGGAATCCCAACGAACAAGTCTTTAAAGTAATGTTTTTTTGAGTCAAAATTAAAATTCCTACAATAATCTTACTATTTGTTTGAAATGTGCTAATTGGTTTTGTGCTACAAAGCATCAAAAACATTTACAGAGGTCCCCATGGTCTGATTTTTTTTCTGGTTTTTGGATCAAAACTGAGAAGACTTTACTTTACTAAATACTTCTGGAAATGTAGGTTAAACATTATACTTTCTTGCGTGTGTGTGTGTTTGTAACTTAGGACCTGAAAAGCCAAACGTATGTGAAGCTCAGCATCGTCCACTGTCCTCCAGTTACCATGGCGATCATAAGAAGACCCGATCCCAAGTTTCAGCTGGGCTTCAGCGTCGAGGACGGCATTGTACGTAATTTTTATAAGTCTGGTAACTCCTCAGAATCAAACTTCTTAGCAGTCAAATAAATGAATATAACTTCCCTGTGGCAAATTAGGTTAACTTAGAAATGTGACAAACTGAACAAACGTTTTCCTGTTTCCTGTGGCAGATTTGCAGTCTGATGAGAGGTGGCATCGCAGAAAGAGGAGGGATCCGTGTCGGGCATCGTATCATTGAGATCAACGGGCAGAGTGTTGTTGCGACGCAGCATGATAAGATCATCCAGATCCTCACAAACGCTGTCGGAGAGGTGGGAAATGGAGACATTTAAGGATATTGAAACTCTTTAGTATTAACATGGCACGTTTATTTTCTCATTTTCTTTTACTTTAATTTGTGATGGTTTTGTCTTTTAAGCAATTTTGCATCTTTACTTTCTTTTATACCCAGTGTTTTATCATCTCTTTCTTCTGTTTGGATTATTTTATGTTCTTGGTTACTCGTATTTTTGTTTTAATCATCGCCCAAAGGTGAATGCAGGCTCGGATGTGTTTGTCTGTGTTTGTTCATTTCTGTCTTTGTTACTATCTTGTGAATCATTGGACAACTTCTATTAATCATTGCATGCCAACTGACTTTTAGAAAAGCACAGAATGACAATAACTCGGGCAGTTTTACAGATATTGAGGTAATATTAGGTTTTGTAGTAGCCGAGACTTATCCCCTGAGCGCAAACAGGTTGCACAAGATCTTTGTTTGAAGCTTAACTGTTTGGAGTCACTTCTGTCTGTTAGCAGAATATCTCATGAACCAGTAGATGGATTTTATTGAAACTTCCTGGAAATAATCACTGGATGTACATCCACAGCTGATTATTTTTTGGAGCCAACCCAATTCAAGATGGCTGCTACAACTAAACAATCTCAGCAAACACAGAAATTGCAATTTTACAGATCTAAAACTTGATGTGGGCGTAGCTGAGAGTGACATATTGTGATATTGCATGAGATTGTGCGTAACAACAAAAGATGATCTTAGTCTGGCATGTAAAGTGCATGCAGTGGTGGGCAGGCCTCTTAATTGTGTATTGATTTATTGTGCAGCACTTTTGTGTGTTTGTTTTTATTGTGAGTTGAAAATTTCACTTCCTCTCTCACTGACAGATACACTTGAAGACGATGCCAGCCTCAACATATCGCCTCCTGACAGGACAAGAGCAGCCAGTGTTTCTTTGAGTACTTCCTGCTTCACCGTGACGTCAACCCTGCACAGAGTTCAACCTACATAAGCTGTTGCCAAACTCAGAAAAAAAAATATGCAATCTTTATCACATAGTTGTTATAGTACTTTACTACAAACTGTTTTTGTCTACATGTAAAGCACACTGGAATATAAGACTATACCGTAACTTAAAATGAAATAAGTAGAGAAGGTAGCGTTCCATTTTTATTTAATAGATATTTTAGAAATTGCCCCGGTTGGGGCATATTTTTGGTGACTTACATCAGCCTTATATGGTCTTCCTGTCTGAGATAAACGTATTTTAGTTGGTGACTTCACTCAATCAAGATAAAGGCTTTGAGTGTTTCATTGTAATGTACTTGGTGTCCATCATGTACTTATACATATCAGCAAGTGTCTATCAGAAACTTCAGAGAGCGCTCTGTTTCATTCATGCTTTGTTTCACTGATTGTGCTTGACTCGGTGCTGATATGCACAAAAAAGGTCACTGCCTTATATGATAAAGTTATGTTTATATTTTTAATGTTATTTGCCTATATGAATGCTCATTAAAAGAAGATCTGTAATAAATCTTTGTGCTGTTTCTTATTGAGAAGCAGTGGGTGTTGATAAGTTGCTGTTTACTTCTTGTTTTTATGCTTTTGGCTTCATATAACTAATGTTTAGCATTGAACTATGAACAAAATTTAAGTACTTTCATTTCATACAGTGCTGATTTAAGCAGTCTATGACTAACATGACTGTTAGAACTAAGATTATATATTGTAATGGCTGAAGATATGAATATTATTATTATTATTATTGAATCAAAAAAATGTAGGTATTACCTAAGGGCATGTGAGCCTGTCATTGCATTGATAGCGACTGGCCAATCAGCAGTTCTTCCGTGACGAAATCATGGATTTTGACCAATCGAGTTGCTAACCGGCATCTATAGTCCGGCCCTTTTGGGTGCGCCTTGGCCAATCAGATTAGCCTGTGGGCGGGACTCCATGGCTTCCACCTGCAGTCATAAACATTAGGAAGTCAATGTCGAGCTACCGGCGGCCGTTGTTGGACGAGAGAGGCTCGGAGGAGTTTTTAAAGACATAATTTTACGACAGTAAGGTAATTATTAACCAGATATACACTCTTTGAAGCCTATTTAGTGTTTCTGTCACTTTCGGGACGAGTCTGTTAACTCTGAACAGCGTCACTATACGACGCTGATGAGAGGAAGCTAACATTTTAAACCTAAAAACTCACTGTTTTCTCTCTCAGTTTAAAGCAAAGGTAATTATTTTTACTGAGTACCTGTCATGTTGCGATGTTTATTGATAGTTTCAGTAAATGCAGCTTTGAAACAAGTTATGGAAGGATGTAAATGAATTTATAGAGATAAATAGTTCTCACTGGTGACTGAAACTGAAGCCACCATCCCTAACACCTGCTGTGTTTTTAAGGAAATGATTTGGGCACACATGGTTTCCACTGCACTTTATTTGCTTTATTTATGTCTATACTCTGGCAGATCAAAAGTGGGTGTCTCAGAGTTAGACAGGTGATCTGTTTGGATCAGGAGGATTTCAGGATGAAGCAGGGATTGTCTTTGTGGAGCAGATTAAAAGGGCTCGAAAGGCAACTTTTACTCACATATACGCATACAAAGACAGCCACTTTGAGTCTGTAACTTGGATGTGTTTCTTTATTTTATCTTATTCTGCAGAGGCAGAAAGCAAGGCAGGGAACAGAGAAACAAAAAGAAGGATAGAAAAATAAATATGCCACCAATTAATTTAATGACACAACAAGAAGACAAGGTTTCAGCTTGTGTGCTCTGCTGTACCATCTCTATTCATTTTTATTTTTGTTTTTAATCAGATTCATCTTTGTCATCCAGGATGGTAAGGTAGCTGCTGGACACCATGGGGTTTTTTAGACAACTCTACCTCCTGCTCTGGAAAAACGTCACATATCGCAGACGGAACAAGGTGCTCACATTTTTACCTTTCATAATTAAACAAACTGATTCTGCAGTGAAATATTTATCAAAGACCTGCTGGATGGTGAAAGTGAATATCGATCTAAAAGCCACAACACTTTTAATGTTGTTGTTTTGTTTTTTTTAACCTTCCATGTTCTCTGCAGATCCAGCTGATCATCGAGCTTCTATGGCCGCTCTTCCTCTTCTTCATCCTCATCTCTGTTCGTCAATCAAACCCTGCTTACAAACAAGGGCAATGTAAGAGATGGGTTTTTACACACACTCGTACAGGTCGAACACAATTGGCGGTCAGCCAGCAGGCTAAGGAAGATTAGCTGAGTGAGAGGGACACCTGTGCCATGCTTGAAGCTCTATTTTCCTAATCTGCTTCTTTTGACTGTTTTTTAGGAGCTCCTGTGTTGAAATTAGGTCATATAACACATGATATTTAATAAAGAAAATCATATATCAATGATAAGATTCTATTCTAATAGCTTTACCTTAGTAAAAACCAACAAAACAGTAGGAAAGAAGTGTGTATACAATTAAATTTAATCATTCTTTGCTGATTCACTGATGAGTTTTATTGATATTTTCTGTTTGCACAGGAGTCTGCACATTCAAACTATACTTTTCGAACTGTAGATTAAAACCTTTCAGATGTTTTAATTGTCTCAGTATTTCGTATATCAGGTCGATTTCTTGGCTTTGAATGTTCCGTTTCTTTTTGATTTACTTGCAGGCCACTTCCCGAACAAAGCCTTGCCGTCAGTAGGCACCCTGCCCTGGATTCAGAGCATCGTCTGCAACATCAACAACCCCTGTTTCCACAGCCAGACGCCGGGGGAAACACCGGGACAAGTTGGGAACTTTGACAACTCCATGTAGGTGGAGTAGAGAAAGAAATCTCTTTAAAGACAGGAGAGTTGGAGTTTATATGAGGATGATTGCTTGGAGAACAAACTAGGGATCATATCCTTGTAGTACTGGTTATTGGTATTGACTTTTTTTGTTTGTTTTTTTTAAATTGAGTTTTCCAGACAGCAATAAAACCTACTTTTGTCTTGTCTTCCAGCCAGCAGTCGTTTACATTTTGTGCCACTGCTTTTACAAGGTTTTTTTTTATCAAGGTTACTTTATTATTATTATCTGATAATGACACTGTTTACGATTGTCATATCTGAGCTGTTTTAATTTTGAGGTTTTACAGATGGTTAATAAACAGTTAGGGGCGCTTAGAAAATAAAGTAGTTTAATTGAAAACAGCAGTACTTAGAAAATACAGAATTGCACGTGTTTATTCCAGTAAAACCCCCCTTTCGTTGTTCCTCTTGCAGATTGTCTCGCCTTTTCTTGGATGCTCGGACTCTTCTGTCCTACAGCGGAAACCAGAGTTTCTCTGCCTTTCAGGACCTGACGGAGAGCGTTCAGCTGCTGGAAGAAAGACTCGAGTCATTGCCAAGTACTTGTTTACATCTCAGTTTCTTTTTAATGCATCGATCAGTGACATTGAAACTCAGTGGGGTGGGACTGGCATGAGGTCTGAGAGGTTTTTCAGACATATACCGAGGAGCCTGACTGTGCAAACTACTTATAATATATTATTTACTTCCTGCCATCATACATAGTTTGGACTGTATAGTGGAAGACTCAAAGTCAGAACAGTGTTTTTATTTGTACACTACTTTCGTGGTCAATGATAGTCTTTTTTTAATCTGCTTTAAAATGACATTTTACTTGATCAGGAAATGATTCACCTCGAATATTAACGCACAACTGTGCTGTTCTTACTTCATCATGTGGCAGCATTAATCAGAAAGATATCCATAAAATTGTAAATGTTTGTTTGTGTTGAGTAACAAACAGATTTATTGTTGCTGCTTTTATAAAAGAGCCACTTGGTGTCAGATTAAATGACATGACAAACATTATGTCTCCTGGTTTTAAAAGAAAACCCTGACATACTGATACCTTTAAAGATGATTTTTGAGTCACAACAAAAGAGAAAAATGTTGTTTTCTCCATGTACATGTTACAAACTCGATATTCAGTGTTTGCATAATTAATACCAACAAAGCAGCACTTCAGGAAAGCCATTCTGTTCAACTGCCTGATGAAAGTCCTGCACAAAACTAGTCGAGCATTCAGACACGCCTCCCCATTAATTTTGAATGGGGTTGCTGTTGAAACTACTGCTGTTTTGAGCCCGACAGTACAAAATCAAACAGGCCATTTCCGCTCCCAAAGTTTAATGTAGTTTAAATTCAATTATTCTTCCTTGTTTCAGATGATTTGCTCCAGATGAAAACACGTTCTTACAGAGGTTATTACCCATGTAAAGTCCTTAATATTTACCAGTGCTGTAAAAATATGAGAACATAAGTATGTAATGTAATCCTTCCCTTCTGTGGATAACCTAACTAAGAGTTTGTTTTCCTTTTATTCTAAGATGTTGTGTCCTATTTTAGTTGGAGAATTGTGGTTGATTTTGTGTAAACAGACATTTCTGCTCATTGTTTCCACTGTAGCTCTCCGAGTTAAAGAATGCCTGAGACCCAACGAAACTTTCTCCAACTTTCTCCTGACCAATGGCAGCCTGCCGTCTTCGACCGTGGACCTGCTGATGAACTCCCGTCTGAATATTCAGGTTCACCTTCTTATTTACCACAACCACTAAAATCCCTGAATCAGACTTTTTTTAAATTGGTTTATCTGTCGTGGCACATGCAAAATCATTTCAATCTTCAATTTGAAACCTAATGACTGGAATATATCACTGTAAATAAGGGGTTACAAACAAAATTGTTTAGTTTTTTATATAAGTGGCAGGTAAACGGCATGATTTGTTCTCAAGTAAAAGAGTTGGTATTACTCTAAATAAAGTGTTGGAGTGAGACAGCAAATACAAACGAGACTGAACGTTGCACATAATGCTAATCGTTTGTCAACTAGATATGATAAAAACTAAAAACCTGTTTGGAGTCACCATCATGTTTTCTATGAGCATCTAGCTGGTGTATAATTGTTAATATTTAGTCACTTATTTAAGGTTAAGGCTTTATTTCTGAGCTGTCACTTTATGTAAACAAAAAATATCAACTCTCAAATGATTTCTAAAGATGGTTTTTTCACACATGCAACAAAGTCTTCAAGAGTTATAGAGGTGTTTCTTAAAAAAGTTGCAAGAATAAACTTAAATGTGTGCAGAAATCACTCCAGATTTCATCCTAACCTCAGAAAGAATATCTAGAAGACTTTTCTCTGTGAGAATTGCTGATAGCTTTTGGTCCATGTACATGTTTTTTGCATATTAGTTCAGGGGCATGTGAATTAATGCTCCAAGTTTCTCTTATTTGTCTCCAATGACTGACATCAGCGTTGTTCTTTCCAGGCTGTAATGACAGGAGTCCGGATGCCGCTGAAAGTCTTGGTGTGCAACTCAAGTATGTTGGAACAGTTTCTGATGGTGGAGGGAGGAGCCAACAAGACTGTTCTTCAGACTGAGCTGTGTGACCTACCAGCCGATGTCCTGCAGGAGGCTGAGCGTCATTTTTTCTCTCAGCTTGACTTAACCAAGTTCCTCACGGTAAGTGTTGTTACAGAAAATGCCAAGGCACTTTCAATACTTACACTAAAAAGGGGGGTCGTTTCCTCAAGCCGAGAAGTTAAAGTGTCTGTGAGTCAGAATGGAGTGGGAGATGGATCGATGGATCAGGGCCTCGTCCACAGTAATGCGGCTGTTGCTCCGGTCTGAAGAAAGAGCTGAACCGAAAGGTAAAGATGGCGAATAACAGGTCTAACCCTCAGCTATGGTCATGGGGTGGATCATGAGCAAAAGAACGAGCTCAAGCAGCTGAAATGAGCTCCTCTGTAGGTCAGCTCCTCCAAAGTCAGCTGAGGTGGTTCGAGCATCTGATTAGGATGCTTCCTGGGCGCCTTCTGGTGGTTTTCCAAGCTCTTCCCAACGGATAGAGACCCCAAGGACAATCCAGAACCCGTTGAAACACCTTGTAATCCCCCAGGAGGAGCTGGACAGTGTTAATGAGGAGAGGGATGCCTGAGTTTCCCTCCTGGAGCTGTTGCCAATCATGGATAAGCAGAAGAAAATGGATGGACGGACTTAGCCTTTTCCCTTGAGACATAAAAGATTAACTTATCTGAAAACGGACATTTGACCATTTGCAAAGAATCATCTTTTGTCTTCTGATAATTAAAACCAATTAGGGGAATCAGTTTACAGGAAGGCTTATGTTTCGTAACACACAAACACTTTGTTCGCTCATGTAATTTTAAATGTAATCGAACTCTTCTCCCTGACAGAGAAATCGTCTGATGGTCAACACTAAAGAGCTCAGGGACGTCACTCAGGCTGTTACATCGGTTTCCCAGGAGCTCGCTGTAATCATAGATAATGTGAGAATTTCTTTCTTTCTGTGTTGTTATTTTTTTCAGTAAAAGAATACACCTAGTTTAAATTAGAGCAGCTCTTTGTGACTGACTGAAGTCCATCAGCTTCACTGTTTCCCTGTGCTTCTTTCTCTCATTTCATTTTGTGTCCCCGCTCTTCCATCAGTTCTCCGCCCTCTCCAGTTTTGAAGAGCTGAACGCAGCTCTTAGCGTGCTGTCTCCTGAAAATCGCACAGCGGAGCCCAGAGAAAGCTTCAGAGCTTTTTCCAAGATCATGTGCGGCCACCCTGAGACCGGCGGCCAGCGCATCCCGTCCCTCAACTGGTACGAAGACAACAGCTTCAAGTCTTTCCTCGGCAGAAACGGCACAGAGGACGTAGCGTTGGACAGTGACAACAACACAAGTAAGGAGGGTTTTGTAATCTTGATAAGTGTGAGTGGATATGCTGATAGTTCCTTGTCTGGCGGTGGGATCATAGTTATAATAATATTGCTTTCTGGCCATCCTTGAGCCACAAAGACGCCTTATCTCTTCACCTGCCGACTGTTACGGCTCTCTTACTGCCTCGCTTGGTGGCTCAGAGGCACATCAGACCCCATGTTGCTGTGGTCAGAAGGTGTCTTCAGTCCTGGCTACAAATGTTTTGCCTTTAGAAAAACAGAGTAATGATGGCAGTGTTTTAGCCAATCAAAGAGCTTTGTCAGGCCCAACGCAAATGCTGAGCAGAGAAGTGCTTAAACACCAGAGATCTGGATTTGATTACCTGAATACTTGGCAGACTTGGCTGAATGGGGTCATAAAGTTTTCTTTAAAGTTGTCGCAGATGCTGGAAAAAAATTCATGACGGCACCAAAAATATGGACAGTCCTGCTGAATGTCACATCTCGGTTGTGTCATGCGTGTTTGTCTAATGTTTGCCCTGTTTTCTTGGCTCTTTGCTCCTTCCTCAGCTCCTTTTTGTAGAAGTTTGATCCACAGCCTGGAGTCCAACCCTCTGTCTCGCATTGTGTGGCGAGGAATCAAACCGCTGTTCAAAGGGAAACTGCTGTACACACCAGATATTCCTGTAGTACGACAAGTCATGAAGGAGGTACAACAAGCAACAACAGTAATTGTGTAATTGGTTAATTAGTTGTTTTTTATTTTCAAGTGACACAAAGGAGAAGCCAGCAAGACTAATCCCTTGAATGAAAACAAGCTGGATAGTTTGCCTAAAATGTTTATGTCTAATATTTATTTTCCTGCTTCTGAAATCTCATTACTGCAGAGGACTACTGTCTTTTTTCATTTGGTTTAATTTTCAAGGTGTATATCTGTCAAAACTAAATAAAAGTTGTGTCTGCTGAAGTTGAACAGGACGTTTGAAGACCTGCAGATTCTTCAGGACCTGCATGACGCTTGGTTGGAGGTGGGACCACAAATCAAGAACTACATGGAGACCAGTGTGGAGATCAAACTGATGCAGGTGGGATTCATCTGCTCCTCTTTCTCTGCGTGACTGATGAGTGTGTCATGACACGTTTGATGCTAGAAAAGCTGTTTTAAAGTACAGCGAGCTTCTTTGACGTGTGCGACAGGATATGCTGCGGCGTCCGGAGATTGCGGTTCTGGTTAATATGCGTCTGGAAAACACAACGTGGACGGCCTCGCGGATTGCTCGTTTCCTGTCAACACCCTCACCGGACAATCCAAAGACACCCGGAGCCTCACCTACGTGGATAGACGTCTATGATAACGTTGGAAGCACCATCACCATTCTTGCACACGTCACCAAGGTTCCTCATCTTTGTCGACTTGTAGAAAAATCATCAGTCTTAATTATTTCATGAAAAAACAAAACTTTCCTTTTGAAGCCCCAGCTGTCAAATACTTTTAACAAACAGGAGAAAAAGTTCTTACTTTGAAAAGTTTCTTTTTTCTCCAAGTTGACCAGTTATGGTTGAACTGTATGTTGTTTTGTTTTCTGACAGATATTGTTGTTGTTTACAATCTCATCCTCTTCCTCAGTGCTTCAATCTGAACAAACTGGAGGGTCTGGAGACAGAGAGTCAGCTGATCAGTAGAGCGCTGGAGCTGCTGGAGGACAGACAGTTTTGGGCCGGTGTGGTTTTCCAGCTGCCCAACTCATCTTTGTCTGAGTTACCCCCCCACGTTACCTACAAGATCCGAATGGACATCGATGATGTGACCCGGACCAACAAGCTCAAGGACCAGTACTGTGGATTTATCATACGTCTTAATACTTTATTTCATCTGTTAAATAACATTATATTTTTCACCAAAGTTAGAAAGTAGAATGTAGTTTTTCTTACTACATTAGCAGTGTTTTGAGCGTTCATTTCTTTTTCTCTGTGACTCAAAAACCTTCAGCTTTAAAACATTATTGAAACAAATTAAACGAACATGCTGCAGAGTGGCAATTTATAGCTATAAAAATTCACAAATACCTTCTACGACTGTTAATGTTATTACTGCTGATGGTAATTCTGCTAATGCTAACTTTACTTCAAAGCTAACGTTTGGCTAAATTCAGCTAGCCTTTTGCTACTTTTAGCATTTAGCAAGTTTCTGCTACTCTTTGGTTTCAGCTAACCATTTGCTACTTTTATCTTTTAGCTCAGTTTCAGCTTCTTCAGGAAACTTTCAACAGATCATTTAGAACTCGGCATTCACACTGCATTTCCCTAAAAAAATTAAATTAGTAATTTCTCTAATTTACTTATTTTTGGTCTTTTTTTTTTTCAGGTTTTGGGATCCCGGTCCGTCTGCAGACCCGTTCAATGACATGCGCTACGTTTGGGGTGGCTTTGTTTATATTCAGGACCTGGTGGAGAGAGCTGTGAACTACGTGCTCACTGGGGTTAAACAGACCACGGGCATCTACATCCAGCAGATGCCTTACCCCTGTTATGTGGACGATGTGTGAGTTTTACTGTAGATCTTATTGTAAGCTTTCAATCTGCTGTTGAACTGCTTTTCTAGGATCTTATGAGGTGAAACAAAACTAATGCTCACGATTCTAACATGCATTCATGTAAATGAAGCCAATTTTTCAGTTCAAGCTGTTTGTTGTTTCTGTAGTGATCAGGAGAAAGATGCAGAAAAGCTCAGCTGTTTAGAAAACTACAGAATCTAGTGTTTTTGATCCGGTCATAAATGTGCACATAATTCGTTCATGTTTTTGTTTTTTGAATGAGGAAAAATAAACCCAAACAAAGGAATACTAATCGTTGTGGGGCCTGCTTATTGGCATATTTAGACAAACAAACATCCATATTTGTAGTCCTATTTGTTTTACATACAGTAGGTAGAAGTATTTTAATTGATCAACAATTTCTAGCTGTCTTCAGTATTTCATCGTCTCATAAATCAAGATTTTTGTTTCCTCTTCACCAGTTTTCTTCGCGTGCTGAACCGCTCCCTGCCTCTCTTCATGACTCTGGCCTGGATTTACTCAGTTGCCATGATCATCAAAGGTGTGGTGTACGAGAAGGAGGCGAGGCTGAAGGAAACCATGAGGATTATGGGTCTCGGTACAGGAACGCTGTGGCTCAGCTGGTTCATCAGCAGCATAGTCCCTTTCTTGGTTTCTGCTGCCCTTCTCATTGCTCTGCTCCGGGTAAGATGACCCCTTTTTTTGTCCCAAACAAGCATAAATTTACACCGTTCTACAACAAAACCTGCTTTTAATCAGCTTAAAGTTTAAGAACATCACAACTTTCTGCAACAATCTTCCATATTTTACAATAAATTCATCAACACTGTAATCACAGAAATGTATTTATGTAGTGAGTGGGAACATCTACACATTGTTGCAAAATATGATTACTTTTTAGATTTTTAGACTGAGTTATAGAGACAAAGTCACAAAAAATGAAAAATATTTAGTCAAAGTTTTAGTTGTTGCAGGATCAAGCTTCACACTGAAGCATTTTAAAATATGGGAACTTACATGTGGTCAAACAACTAATGAACTTGTTATGAGAAAAATGTCACTCCAGAATGGGGAACAAATTAAAAATTAGAAAACTTTCATTCACATTTATAAGGGCATTATATAACACTTACAGTTAGATGCTTTGTTACAAGAAAATAGAACAAAAAAGGATTTTAGAGGCAACAAACCTTTGATCATTTCCGGCCTTCTAATGTAGTACTACAACAGAGCTTCATAACATCATAGTTAATACAAGATAAATTAATAATTGAATAATGGCAAGTTAATTGAATAAATAGTTAATGGTTAGTTTGTGTACCCTAGGAATAACTTTTAGAGTAGGAAGAGCTTAGTGTTAAAAATGCATATTTTGAATTTACAGTGTTCAACTATTTTATGTTGTCAGAAAAGCTACACCATTTCTTCGCTGTTTTAATCCACTCCACTAATAATCTTACTTTCTGTTTTTCCTAGTGGGGGGATATATTGCCATACAGCGACCCAGCTGTTGTCTTCTTCTTCCTCATGGCGTTTGCCACCGCCACCATCATGCAGTGTTTCCTCATCAGTACCTTCTTCTCGAAGGCCAACCTGGCCGCCGCGTGCGGAGGACTCATCTACTTCAGCCTCTATCTGCCTTATGTGCTGTGTGGCGCCTGGAGAAACTACCTCAATACAACACACAGAATCTTAATTGTAAGGGAGGCTAATTCATTGTTGGGATAAATGCCGACATTTACTACTTTTTGAGTAGGTCTTTCCACCTAAAGTATCCATGTGAACCTTAACACAGATTAAAGTTATGAAATGTTTTATTTCTGACAGAGTTTCCTGTCTCCTGTGGCATTTGGTTTTGGCTGTGAGTATTTCGCTAAGTATGAGGAGCAAGGCATTGGTATGCAGTGGTTCAACCTGCGGGCCAGCCCTGTGGAGGGAGACACCTACAGCTTCACCGTCTCCATAATCATGCTTTATGTAGATGCCTTCATCTACGCTGTTGCAGCCTGGTACATCGAAGCAGTTTTTCCAGGTATGACTTTATTTCTTGTTTATGTGAATATTTGTTCTAACTGCAAGATCACATTAATATTCATGTGATTTAACAAAATAGACCATGATTAATCAATCTGAAACCTTTTCCACCTTTAATGTGACGTATATCCTGTACAATTCAACCATCAAACTGAAAATAGAATAAAAATAGGTGCAATAAGCTGTTTGCATAATACTTTGTTGAAGCACCTTCAGTCTTGTTGGAAAGGATTTTAAGGAATCTAAAACCTGGCAAATCCCTCATTTTTCTTCCTTGTGTTGTTTGGGGTTCATGAGTTCATGTTTTCTTTTTTACACCAGGTGAGTATGGGATGCCCAGGCCCTGGTATTTTATCTTCCAAATCAACTACTGGGGTGGAGTTCCTCTAGAGGCAGGCATGCCTATCCCACCGGCACCCACAGACCAAAATGAAGGTACAAGACGCTGCCAGTTCTGCTTATTACTCTTTTAATTAATCTATTAATTAAGTCTTTTTAAAGGAAAAAAACTCACTCAGTTATTTATATGGAGTCAATTTATTACAACAAGTAATCAAAAAAGACTTAATTATTGAGCTGTAACCTTAAAACCATTTACCAAAACTGAGACTTAACAAGGTTTGAGAAAACATCACAACTGAGATTTAATTTGGATCATCAGTCCAAATGTCAGAGCTTTCCATTAGATTAGAGGTCAGAACCTTTTATTTGAAATTTTATTCACATCTCATGCAGTTTTTGGTTAATTTAGATCAATAATTATCTTTAAATGTGTATCAGTTTTAATGCTCAAAGTATTTCTACATTTCTGTTGCCTCTTTTAGAGCACATTGAATCAGAACCCACGAATTTGAACCTCGGTGTGAACATCAGAAATTTGGTGAAAATCTACAAGAAAGGTGGGAAACTTGCTGTCAATCATCTTAACCTGAAGTTCTACGAGGGGCAGATCACCTCTTTTCTCGGCCACAATGGAGCCGGCAAAACCACCACCATGTAAGAGTTGCGTAGCCCGGTTGTATAAACACGTGATTTCTGTGTAAAACCGGAGAGATCATATTTCGTGGATTTGATGTTTGTCAGATCCGTCCTGACCGGCCTCTTCCCTCCAACCTCTGGCACCGTGTACATCAAGGGCATGGACATCCGCTATGATATGGACATCATCAGAAGGACACTGGGGGTTTGTCCACAGCACAATGTCCTGTTTGACATGTAAGCTTCAAAAATGCCTTGTAAAAAAAAAAATCAAGACTGTGCACCTTGTTTTGGTAAAGATTTAGTGTAAAGTTAATAGAATTGGCTTTTTTCTTTCTTACTCTGTCTAAAGGTTATAACAGTATTTGGATCTTTTGGTTCGGTTCAGATTTGATGCTAGGTGCATCTTGTAAATTTAAATTTTTTAAATGTGTCTATAAGTGTACCTGTGTACTTTAATAAATCTAATAAATGTATAAGTTTTATTATGGGTTGTGGAAAAAAAAGAAATAATGGTGAGAATTACTTTGAAAGCAAACCCATTTAAAGGATTTATTTTAAAAAATCTTTTCTCGATCAGGCTCACGGTGGAGGAGCATGTGTGGTTTTATGGGTGCCTGAAGGGCTTGTCTGAAGAAAAGGTGAAGGCTGAACTTGGCACTTTGCTTGAGGACGTGGGCCTGTTACACAAACGGCATGAGCTGACCAAAAACCTCTCTGGTAAAGTCACTAGATCACCGTCAGTCTGAAAAATGTTTCCATTTAAGTGTTTGTTTATTACTCTGTCTGTCTTTCAGGTGGCATGCAGAGAAAGCTGTCTGTGGCGATAGCGTTTGTTGGGGGCTCAAAAGTGGTTGTTTTGGACGAACCCACCGCCGGTGTTGACCCTTACTCCCGCAGAGGGATCTGGGATCTGCTGCTTAAGTACCGTAAAGGTAACATAGAGCAGTGAATCACATAATGTGGGAGGAGATGAGTTTCTGTAAACTAAAATTGCCATTTTATTTATCTCAACTTCATTTAAAACCATTCACAAGAGTTTGGTTTTGTGCCCTTTTCCCGGATCAGATCGAACCATCATTCTGTCTACTCACTACATGGACGAGGCGGAGCTGCTAGGTGACCGGATCGCCATCATCTCCAAGGGGAAGCTGTGCTGCTGCGGATCCCCGCTCTTCCTGAAATCCCGGCTGGGATCTGGTTACTACCTGACTGTAGTGAAGAGGGAGGAGCTGAGCACCAGCACTCCCAGTAACTCCAGTATCTGCACCAGTACCAGCATCAGCACCAACAAGCCTCCTCCTTTCGTTAAGGTTTGATTCTACTATTATAGTTTATCAAAAAGGACTTTTATTAACTGCATTTTCATGAACTCTGCTGTGTGTTTCAGGACAGTGAGTCATCTCTGAGTGAAGACACTGGACTGGGAAGTGAAGACAGTAGCTCTTGTGAGTATTAAACAAGAGTCTGACCTCCTAAACAACTGGTTATGCTTGTAAAATGTTCACGCTTTGTGCGAGAATCGGCGTAACGTCAGGCTCCTCATCTCTGTGGCAGACCTGGCAGCCTTGCTCTCCCTGGTGCAGCAGCACATCCCGGGTGCGAGGTTGGTGGAGGAGTCTAGAAGAGAGGCGGTGATCAACCTGTCACTAACAGCCGCCAAAGATGGCAGCCTGGCTATCCTGCTGTCCAAACTGGACCAGAAGCTTCCTGAGCTGGGCATCAGCAGCTACGGGCTGTCAGACAGCGCACTGGAGGAGGTGAGTTACCGTTGAATGAAGAAAACATGGCAGAAAAAAAATACTGGGTAATATCAGACAATGACAATGTTTGCATTTGACTGATGATGCTATAAGCTGATGTCCAAGTTGTGAAAAAGGATGTTTGACAAAACTTTTTTCGAGAAAACTTTGCTAGTTATACAGTCAAAGTGAGAATGTGAATGTTACTGGTTAAAAAAATACTATGTGACATAAAATGCAGGAAACAAATTGGCTTCACATAGCTTCTATATTGTTTGCAGTATACAGACAAAAATTATATTAAATTAACATATTACAAATTAATAAGGAAATACTAAAATCAGGGAGCCAATTAATGGATCTCCAACAACATATTTTTAAAGATAAAATTAGATTAGAAAGACATTTGTTAGACCCAGATCTGAAAACAAAGGAAAAAATGTTACAGATATGACACCTTTGTTTCTTATAACTTTATTAAAAATCCTCAGTAGTTTACTCGTTACTAAATGTCCTAACAGTTTGTTTAACGTATAGCTGGACAAAGTTTTTTTTTTTTTAAATCTATTAAAATGCCACAATGCAAGATGCATTTTCCAATCCATGATGCACAAAATTTAGTGCTGGTCAGTCCATAAACGTGATGAGTTTAAACTTAATAACCAACGAATAGAAACAGGATTTGGGTTGTCGTAGGAACATGTAGATCATTTAAAACCCAACGCTTCAGGGGCTGCAGTGTCCAAACATCACATCGTGACAGCAGTGCTGACTTCCACACGATGTTAGGCTGGCCTGTGTGTGTGGGCGTGTACAGGAACACAATTAAGTCTTATCAGGAAAGCTGGATATTTGTGGAGCAGCCGCGCTCATAATGAGCTTAATGGGTTCACTCTGTGCGAATCAGAAACTCTGTGCTCCTTTGACCTCTGTGTGAAATTACTGTGCGCTCTTCCACTGCCACCTGGTGTCTGCTGCTTTGTCAACTATGAGGAAATGCCTTAATTCCAACAAAAAAGTTGTCTTAATTTCATTTTGATAATGAAATTCTTTGTGTTAGTTTGAACTTGATTTCTTTTTTCACCCCTTCAGACAGAACCTCGTTGTGTTCCCACAAAGTTCAGCTCTTTAACATCAACAATCCTTCTGATTTTCAGATCTTTCTGCGAGTGGCAGAAGAAACCGGTGTCGACGCCGATCCAGAGCAGCCAGCAGAACCCCGCCACGGCGCGCAGCCATCGGAGCATAAAGCTGAGGGACAACCAGCCGAAGATCCAGAGACGGGTATGAACTCACACAGCGCTCATCATTCACAGTCTGTGGTCCTCTGTCCTCCAAACGTGACTGTTTGATTTTTATAATGCTGCCAGGAAGGAAAAGACGCTGCAAAAAAGGTACCTTTAGTTTACAATATAAAAGGAATTATAATCAATGGATGGTTTGGGTTTTTATTTGATTCACAACACATAGAAAATATATTTTCTTCTACTTGTGATTAAAAAGACAGAAAAAGACCTTTGAGGTGTAGTTGCTGTTCACATGAATTTAGCCCCTTTTTATTAGTTTGGACATTAATTTACATAAACATGTGTAAGCTTAGTCCTATTTCCATGCAAGTCGTGAGTATTTATCATATCCAGTGTGTTCATCTGCATGTCTGAGTCCACGTATTTATCAGTCGGGTGGGTCAGCGGACGTTCTCACTGTTTTTGCGCTTGCAGAACATCAGGAGACGGACCTGCTGAGTGGAGATGGTCATGGTGGCGTGGTTCTGACGGGCTGGTGGTTGATATGGCAGCAGTTCAAGGCTCTTTTCATCAAGCGCTGGCTTTACGCTCGAAGGAGCCGCAGAGGGATCTTTGCTCAGGTTGGACAAATTCTGAATCTATGTTTTCAGTAAAGCACACTCAGTTATTTAACTAAATACTTTTTGAGTCTTTGCTTAAAGTTGTTTATGTTTCCACAATTTGCTCTGTGATTTTTGTATTTATCAAGAAACTGCACCTTATTTTTCTGTGTTTATTTTGCAATTAGTCACACTGAAAGGTATTATTTTTTTTGTTTCAGATTGTTCTGCCAGCTTTGTTTGTGCTGATCGCGCTGCTCTTCAGCCTCATCGTTCCTCCGTTTGGGAAGTACCCCTCCCTCGAGCTGCAGCCCTGGATGTATGGAGAACAGTACACCTTCTTCAGGTGGGTCTTTTACGCAACTATTCCCCTCTTTCATTAATCTGCAGAGAAGATATTTCAACTGATAAAACCTGCTCCGTCGCCCCGCCCAGAAGTTAGCAAACTGCTTTTTAAACCCGGTTTATTGCGTTGCTTTATTAATCTAAAATATTCACCCACCTCTGGTTTGATCATTCCAGCCATGACATCCCGGGGAACCCGACCATGGAGAACCTGCTGGAAGCTTTGCTGGACCGGCCCGGTTTTGGTACCAAGTGCATGGAAAAAGAGGAGGAGGACAACATTACGTAAGATCATCTCTGTAAACAAAAAAGTCTCAATGACTTCTGTAAAGATGGTGGAAAAAGTAGTGGGAAACATGAACTTTGTAAACATTTAAGTCTTAAATTTCTTGCAGAAACCCTGTTTTGTTACAGATATTTTTATTAAGTACTATTTATACACAAGGCCATCTCAGATGGACAGAAACATGTTTTGTAGTCAGATGACTTTGTTTCAGCTTCCTGTCGAGTAAAACATGCATCAGGTTCTATATTCAAAAGATGTGGACGACCATACAATGAAACTGGTTTGTGAGAACACTAAAAATGATGTTCTTTGCACTTTTAAAGATTTAACAAACTAATAGATTACAGAGGTAGCTTTACTGTATGTAGCATTGTAGAAAACATTTAAGCTTCTCTGATATTTGGGTCAGTAAAAAAAGCCTAGAAGACAAATACCACCATCGAGGGAATGTCTTCTTTTTTCCTAAACATCTCTGGTCATCTGAGCAGGACAAAGCCGGACTTCACTGAACACAACTTACAGCAGTGTGGTTTCATGAACAAAGAGTCTGGATAAGATTGTAAATGTGTGGTTTATTACACATCAGCAAACAGACTTTTGTGCAGCTGAAATCTTATGTTCAGCGTTAGAAAATGAAGAGTCGTCTCACAATTCTGCAACAAGAACTGTTCTCACTAATCAAAGTATTAAAACAATCGTTTAAAAAGAAAAAGTCAGAGAGAAATAATGGTAAACTTTCTTAGTGTGTTGTTGAAATCAAACTCTAAATGTTCCTATCAAATTTATGTCCACACTTTTGTGTTTTCATTTGTTAAATGTGCTCAATCCTAACATCGAACCTCCTGCAACCTGCAGAAGAGCTCAGTGTGAAAGTCAGAGGGGGGGCCAGTTCATGAGGCCACATGTACCTTTCTCCACCTGGAAGATGTTCAGCAGAGGGAACTGGAGCAGAAACAGACCCTCGCCAGAATGTCAGTGCAGCACAGACGACGTTCGCCGGATGCTTCCTGAGTGTCCAGAGGGCGCCGGCGGACTTCCTCCTCCACAGGTCAGATCAGCTCTGATTTATCTGCAGAATTAACGTTTCTCTGCGTCTGAAAATCAAACTGAACACTGATGCAAAGACAAGATTATTTCAGCACATTTCAGCATTTTCATGATGGGTTTTTCTAGTGAAAAACATGGCATCGTGTTTCTGTACGGGCTCTTATTGTTTACAATGAACCATTTTCAGATTAAGAGGGCGACAGGAGACATCCTTCAAAATCTGACAAGTTATAACATCTCTGATTACCTGGTGAAGACCTACTCTCTAATCCTAAAGAAAAGGTACGCCGGCCGCTCAGTTTCTCACAGCATTGGTTTGCTTTTGTTCTACTGTTCATTACCCTAAGGAACAAAAAAAGTCTAGCTGATAATTTGTCAAAATATGTAATTATGTTCACATCTTGGTCTTTTTAAGTTTCTGACACTCCTTGTTAATCTAAACTGCACTTAGAGAGTTTATGTTTGCCTTTTTTGTATCAAATTATTGGTTATGAAGGTGATAACTGACCAAATATCTACAGCAAACAAATCTGAATAAATAACTTGTATTTGCTTTTTTTATAACACTGTTAAACCTTATATAAGTTAATTTTTTTTGGTCTATTATGGATCAAAGCCTGAATGCTAAACTTCCTTTTATGTTTTTCCCTTCAGTCTGAAAAGCAAGAAGTGGGTGAATGAATTCAGGTAAACTGCAATATTTTGTTTCAAAGACAAAATATGACTCTTAACATTTTCAGATGTTAATATTACATCCTTTGTTTCAGGTACGGAGGCTTCTCCCTCGGAGGCAACACCACCCACAGCGCATCTAAGGTCGAGGATCTCCAAGACTCCATCATGGCGATCAGGACTCGTTACCGAGTCGAACAGGTACAGGAAGGTTTTATTTTTACAGTGCTGCATTAGTGCCTTCTGTATGTTTCATGCTTTTCTACTTACCTCTCCTGCCTGTTCATCACAGAACAGTTCGCTGGATCAGCTGCTGGAAAAGCTGCCCGAGTTTCTGGGAGAAATGCACAGTGAAAACAGTGTCAAGGTGAAGTTTAATCTCCCCCATCTTTTTGAAGAAAGAGCCTTTCTGACACGGTCTAAAAGCAGGACCGGCGCTGACTTTCTTACCTTTTTCTTACTTACTTGGCAAAAGAGAAGCCTAAACGTAATCTTGAACCTTTTCCACGCTCAGGTGTGGTACAACAACAAAGGCTGGCACGCCATGGTGTCTTTTCTCAATGTGATGAATAACGGCCTGCTGAGAGCCAGCCTGCCGCCGGGACCAGAGAGGACGAAACACGGCATCACTGTCTTTAATCACCCTCTCAACCTCAGCAAGGAACAACTCACCGAAATAGCTATGTTAGTTTACTGCTTTGGTGGATTTATTTTCTAGCGTGTGCCATATTGATCTTATTTATTTGATGGAGAGCTAAATTTAGTTTTGTTTGGGCACTTTAAGTCTGCAACTTATTGTGTGCTGAAAAGGCTCAGCAGTAATAGAAATATGCCATAAAATAACCCATGAAAAATGTGTTTTCTCCCGCTTCCTCTTTTCAGGATGACCACATCAGTGGATGTTGTGGTGTCCATCTGTGTGATCTTTGCCATGTCCTTCGTGCCGGCCAGCTTTGTCCTGTTTCTCATCGAGGAGCGAGTCAGTAAAGCCAAACATCTTCAGTTCGTCAGCGGGGTCAAACCCTTCCTCTACTGGCTGGCCAACTTTACCTGGGACATGGTCAGTATTTATTCTTCTTTTTCGTATTTATGCACAAAAAATACCCTCTGCCTCTTGAACGTGTCAATGAGTTTCCAGCTTTATCTGTTTAGATTTCTTTATGAATAGAAACAAGCTCATTTCTGATGAATTCCTCCAAGGGATGCCGATCCTTTGTAATTATTTCTTTTGTTATTTTCTCAGTTGAACTACTCCGTCCCGGCCATGATGGTGGTGTTGATCTTCATCAGTTTTCAGCAGGAGGCGTATGTCTCTGAATCCAACCTGCCTGCTCTCATCCTCCTCCTTCTACTTTACGGGTACATTAAGGCAAACGTTACGGATGTCTGCCCACATTACTCCAATAATGATAAATAATTTGTAGCCCTGATTATGAGCTGAACTTTATTATATTTTATTCACACGCTCAACATTTTACTTTATACTCAACTACAAGCAGTTAAACATTTAATTTGTGTCCCAACTTACCAATTTAGTGGTTATCTTCATGAAAACAATGTTTTTTATTGTTTTTAGGTGGTCCATAACTCCTCTGATGTACCCAGCGTCCTTTGTTTTTTCCATCCCAAGCACAGCTTATGTGTTTCTCACCTCCGTCAACCTCTTCATCGGGATCAACGGAAGCATCGCCACCTTCGTCCTGGAGATGTTTGTAGATGAGGTACAAACTGCACAAGTTCAGCGCAAGGGCAGGAAAATAAAACCATTACTTCAAACTCATCATAGAAATGTGCAAAAATAAATCCCAGAAAGAGAGAAGACTAATTTAAATGTTTTTATTTTTACCGAAGCAACCTTACCTGATGTTGGCAGCCATTACTGAATTTACGTGCATAGTTAAAAGAAATGACTGCATTTATCGCTGCTTTTACTCAAATTGTGTTCTTTGTGGATATTTTTGTTTTAACAGACTCTGAACGAGATCAACAATGTCTTAAAGAAGGTGTTTTTGATTTTCCCACATTTCTGCTTGGGACGAGGACTCATCGACATGGCGAAAAACCAGGCGATGGCAAACGCCTTCCAGAGACTGGGTATGAACGGAGGGAGAAAAATCTTCTTTCTTTTCTTTTTGTTACTCACTTTAGGCATTGCTTAGGACTGTATGGCTGCAGCAAACCATGCACATTGACAAATGTAGAGACTGACAATTTCTTTTTTTATTTTAGCCTTTTATTAAAACGTATTGGAGCTACAGTTAGATAAAAATCTAGGTGAAAGTGGGAAAGTGGAGTCTGTAAGCTTTGTTTTAAAATTATGTTTTCCAGATCTGTAACTGCAAAACCAATCACCCAGTTTTGATATGAAAAAGCTGAAAGTCACAATAATGCCATCATCTAGCTGTAACTTGGAGACCTTTCCTGAATGAGATAAATTGTAAAATTCCACTTGCTGTCTAAATATTTTAAAATCTACAAGTTTATAACGTCTCTGTGTCCCACTGCAGGAACCAAAGCAAATATTGACCCTCTTCAGTGGGACTTTGTGGGGAAGAATCTGTTTGCAATGGCTGCTGAAGGTTTCATCTTCTTCATCTTCACCGTACTCCTGCAGTACAAGTTCTTCATTTATTTCAGGTGAAGCTGCCTCTCATTTCCTGGTTTTCATCTCGTATCTCTTCTTCCATTAATCCAACAGTTACAGGTTTCATTGTGCATATGGCTGCTGTTTGTATTTGTATAATTCTGAAGTTTATTTATGTATTTATTTTTCACTGCCACAGAATGACTGATGTTGAACATTCCTTAAAAAAACATAACATAAGGAAATTACTCCTGTTAAGAAACACAGTGAACATATCTTTCTTTGTCACATTATTCTGTAATTAAATTAAATCTTTGTTTTTTTTTTGTTGAGGCCATGGTGGAGAGTTCCTCAGCTGCCTCCTCTCGGTCCAGAGGATGAAGATGTAGGCAGGGAACGAGAGAGGGTGAAAAGCGGCAAAGCTCAGTCGGACATCCTCACCATGATAGACCTGAGCAAGGTACAAACAAAACAACTGAAACTGGATCAAATTTGTGACCAAACATCTGCTTCTAGCTAACTTTAAGTAAACTTGCTCCAACAGGAAACCTTCAGGATGCTTAAATTATGTTTATAAGAACTAACTTTGTGCATTTTGCCTTGAACTTTAAAGAAAAAAAAACCAAAAATACACTTCTGAAACTATTTTACTGCAACAACCATCTTACAAGATCACCTATTACTGATCTTTTCACAAAGATATCTTCCTCTTTATTAACCTAATACAGCGTCTTGCATCTTCACACTCATTCACTAATAATTACCTCTTCGGATGCATGACTGTGAATTCTCAGTCTATATTATAAATTAGTTTTTCTCTGTTCAGGTTTATAGGTTAGGCAAAAAGCCAGCAGTCGATCGTCTGTGCCTTGGGATTCCCCGCAGTGAGGTCAGAAAGTTCCAGTAATGATTGATGCAGACACATTTGTTATTCTTAAATCTGTTTAGAACGTGTGTGTCATGTTGTTAAATATCACTTGGATCATTTCCTTACTATAAATACCATTACTGCTGATTCAAGTGTTGCTTTATCTATCCTCCAGTGTTTTGGTCTACTTGGTGTGAACGGAGCAGGGAAGACGTCCACATTTCGCATGCTGACTGGAGACACGCCCGTCACGTATGGGGAGGCTTTCCTCAACCATCACAGGTACAAAACGTCCCTCCTGCGCTGACTTCAAATTCCCCCAAAGATCTATCCACCAAATCTGCTGTTCGTGTGCTTCTCAGCGTGCTGAGAGAGATGGAGCGAGTCCACCAGCTGATGGGTTACTGTCCACAGTTCGACGCCATCAGTGACCTGCTGACGGGCCGGGAGCACCTGGAGCTGTACGCCCGCCTGCGGGGGGTGCCAGAGGAGGCTGTTCCCAAGGCAAGAAATCCTGAAGCTGGAACTGACAAAGAGGAGCACCAGAAGTGTTGCCGTCTTTATTCAGCTTTGCGGCTCCACGATGTAACTGTCAGTGATGAAGTTTCTGCGCTGCTCTGTAGGTGGCGCAGTGGGGCGTGAAGAAGCTGGGGCTGACTCAGTATGCAAATGAAAAGGCTGGAGGCTACAGTGGCGGCAACAAGAGGAAACTCTCCACAGCCATCTCCCTCATCGGGTCTCCACCTGTTATATTCCTGGTGAGGACTAAAGGATTAACTTTTAGAACTAGCTTTCCCTGAAACACAAGGTGCTTAATTAGTACCTTGTGCTTTAACTCTTTTAATGTTTCTTTTTCCTTACCTATCATCAGGATGAGCCCACCACCGGGATGGACCCAAAAGCCAAAAGATTTCTGTGGAACTGCATCCTCAGCGTCACAAAAGAGGGCCGAGCAGTTGTACTCACCTCCCACAGGTAAGAAAGGAGGACGCAGAACTACCAAAGCAAGGCTGTAACCACCATAGAAAAGGGGAGACTGATCCATCAGTGGTCAAAGGGGTCTTTTGAGGGATGTAAATGTTAATGGTTGTATTTTCTGCGTGTGTGGTCAGTATGGAGGAGTGTGAGGCCCTCTGCACCAGGATGGCCATCATGGTCAACGGCAGGTTTCAGTGTCTTGGATCTGTGCAACACCTGAAGAACAGGTAACCTCACAGGATCAGCGTTCCCTGGTTTCACAGCTGTACTTTCACACAATGATAACATTACATTTTAGAAATATGTGAGAGCACCTGATGCTGAAATTCAAAGAGGCTAAAACGTCTCATCATGTATGGTGAAGCTGATTGGCCCGAAAATATTAATATAACAGCTAAATCCTGCGTTTGTGTTGAAAATCTTTTATTTCAATATGAGCAAAGTTTTGTGCATGTTTGAGACACTTGTGCTGTGAGAACTTTTAAGATATATTCAGGATAAATCCTGAATTTTGTGTTCAGGTTTGGCGATGGATACACAATCATCCTCCGTTTAACGGACAATAAATCTGTCCTGGACGTCTGTCCCGTCGACGCCTACATGAGAACGTCTTTTCCCAGCATCGAGCTGAAGGAGCGGCATCAGAGCGTCCTGCAGTACCAGCTGGCCTCACACTCCTGCTCCTTGGCTCGCGTCTTTGATGCGCTGGCCAACAACCACGAGGAGCTCGGCATCACAGACTTCTCTGTCTCACAGACCACTCTGGACCAGGTGAGGAAGATGATGCACCAAAGCGCTCACACAAGCTTACTAGTAAAAAGTTAATGTCTCAGACTTTGTTCTTTGAATTCCCTACATTAAGCCACTATGATAAGTTGGTGATTCAAAATTTAATTCTGAGTATTTGCAACCAAGTGACTAGCAAGCTGCATTTTGCAAAACTGCATTTTAAGCCATGCACATTATTTTGCTGCTAACTTCTACCAGCCTTGTCCTTCAAAATACCTGCACCTATGCACCGATTGCAGGAGCCAGAGAAAATAAACACAATATAGGCTGTAAGGGCATCACAGACCTGTTATTGCTCAATCTGCCACTATAAAATGCCACTACTCTGATCATTTTTCCCACTTATCCAGAGAAGCCACTGCCACTCCATGAACAGAGGCAGGTGGGGAGTTTGACTGGGGCGGTACACCTGTCAAATAGTAACACGGGGTGTCAAGGAGATTAAAAACACCCACATATGTTTTCAGACATTTTAGATACTCCTTCATAAATGTTGTTTGCAACTGGATGCAGCATAGTGAGATACTCAACCTGTCTCAGTTTTTTCGCTGGTGTCTCCATTCTGTTTTTTGACACCTGCTTCGGAGGTGCTGACAGAAAATATCTAAGGTCGGGTTCAGGTCTAAAATCCACGCCGATGATAAATAATATTTCTAGAACAACTGGTCCAAATCTGCCTGTCTTTATTTCAAAAGTGTACTCCAGTAAATAGTAAACGTGGGGGTGGCAGCCCAGGTGGGCACAAAGCAAAGCTGGTGTAATGTGAGCAGAGGTGGGCAACAAGATCAATAATACAGTTTTACCAGATTTGCAGTGATTTTCGAGAGTTAGCTGTTTAAAACACGGTCGCACGGCTCGCAAACACTCACACAATTCAGAGAATTTGCCTATTTTCTCGCAATTTTCTCATAATTGTGAGTCGCTAAAACTGTGGGATTCCACCTTTTAAAAGTGTTCAGCAGTAGAGATTACTGGGTGTTATTATCTTGATAGCTGATCAGACTGATAAAGAAATGATTTGTGCTGCAAAACGAATCAGTCTTCACACTACCACTTCGTTTTTGCAGGTATTTATCAGCTTTGCGAAGGAGCAGACCGATGACAACTGCCTCACAGATGTGGTCATCACCAACGGTGCAGCCCAACTAAACTTCATCCCCCGAATCAACCCGCCCACCATCCAGCCACACGCACCGGTCACACCTCCTCAGCAGAGGAAGTCTCCACAGCTTCCTGCTAAATCTCCCGACAGCAATCCAAAAGCAGCTAAACAGAAAAAGACCAAGGTCTACAAGGTCGATGCTGAGGGAGACACGAGCAGCAGTGTGCCTTTGAGCCGGTTACCTCAGACCGAGGAGAAGACCCAGGAGTCGAGCAGCAGCAACAGTGGACTTCAGAGGAAATCCAGTAAACGCCGTGGCTCCAAACACAAAAAGGAGAGCGCCAACAAAGATCCCTCTGCGCTCTTTATAGTCGGCACCACCTCTCAGGACAGCTCGCTGTGAAGCGGACCAAAGACACGCAGAAGCTTTTCATTTCTCCATTCATTTATTTATTTTTTTTAACGCTGCAATGTTCGCAGCAACACGACACGACCAAGCTATTAAAAAAAAACGGACTCAAGATTAATAAAAAAAAGACACAAGTCCTTCCTCATAACGGCTGCTGTGCCTTGTTCGCCTCGTCACACATCTGTAGCTTTATACCCATAATGTGGGATCATAATCATCTGTCATTTCTCCAAATCAGTGGATTATTTATTCTGAAAGAATATTATGCAGAGCTCAGAGTAAAATCAATGAGTTATGTTTCTCAGGACTCCATCAGTCGACGTCTTAAGAGCACTTTATTAAGAAAGAAACTGCTGCAAAGACTCAAACAGAAGATTATAAATGTTGCTCTTTTTAGGGGGATTTTATATGAATATTATGAGCATTTTAAAAGCTGTTACATGACAATTCACTGGATCTCTTACCTCTTTAATGTCAACTTTTTTTTATTTTATCCAATATTTATTTTGTCTTCTATTGTTCCTCTTTTTAAATTTACTGTGAGGTGTGTGGACGTCGTCACGGTTATAAACGCCGAGAGTTGGCTCGGCTCTTTGTCTTTTAATCAAGCGGTTATTTATCCGTCTCTCTGCAGGAATCAAACACCGTCTTCTTGTCCTGTAAGAGCTCTAGATGTATAGGTGTGGCTCCATGTTTATTTAGCTGTATTATCAATTGTAATATGCCAAACTTTCCAAATCCAATCCAAGAAATGATACTGATCAATTGAAAACAATCCAAATGTATGGCCTTTAATGAAAAGTTGCTGTTTTTTTATGATACGCTACTTTTTTGTTTGTTTCTTTAAACCAAACAACAGATCTGCTGATTACTGAATGTCTAAAACAGGCTGCTACTGCACAGATATGCACTGTTACATGTTTAAAGGATTGTTACTGTAGTAAGTGAAGTGACGGCATGCCGTCTTAGTATGCGAACGGACCTTTTTAAAGCTTAAATCTGAGTTCTGCTGCACGGCTCAGAGCTCCTTCTTCTTCTGTTGCTCTAGTTTTAAACCCCGTCATTTGCATAAACTGTGATCTTCAGGCAGCTGAGCTGAAAAGATGCAAAACCTAAAGTTTAGGCTGGGTAAAATAAAGCTGGAGTTTTTATTTTGCAATAAAAGTCTGCACTACTGAGTACACATCAACTCAAACATTATTTATTTGTGTGTTCACTGTAAGATAATGTCCTGAAAAGCTGTGTATGCTGTGAATGTCTATTTTCCTGTGAGGAAATAAAAAATATTTGATTTCTTTACTTCACCTTTTCTCTCTCTCTCTCCATACAAATCTCTGTCACTCCCTGTGAAAACTACAATTTAAGAAATAATTATGGCCAACAACAGGGTTTAGTTTAAAAACAATGGACCTGACATGTAATGTTTTGACATTTAACAAGATTGATCATGTTTTACATTCAGACAAAATCACACTTCCACAGGTATAGTAACATGTCACATTGTGTTCAAATATCTTCAAACATTAACTATTAAAGTGAGTTCACAATAAAACAAAACTATTTAGCTGAACATTTACTGCCTCACAAAACAAATACTGTATTAATAAGAAAATTAGTTAAGGTCTTCTGGTTATCAATAAATTATAAAAATGGTTTATCCTGTTATAAAACCTGTATTCTGGTACAGGAGTTAGAAAGTGTTTTTTAGTCAAATGTTTCAACTTCTGCTTTTTTTTTTTTGTACATTTATTTATATTAGTTTTCAAAATTTGCAATATTACACCTACTATGTGGTGCAAAACGTGCTTGATTACTTTATTAGTAGCAGTAGTCGTAGTAGTAGTAGTAGTATAGAATTGTTATATCTTTGGACGTTTTCTATCTAACTAGGCCTCTGTCTAATAAACGATCTATGTGCGTTAAAAAGTAGGTCGATATCGTAAACTTAGACGGAGTGAGCGCTCTGTTTATTTACTATCTTTGAAGCTTTTTTGCCATAGCCCGAAAGCTAACGAGCTAACGAGCATTTTCCGATGTTTTGACTGTATTTTCGTGCCAAACTTCTCTTTTTTGCCATACTGTCGGCGGGGGCTTTCGGATTGTCTTTTTACTTGAATAAAATGGTCGTTTTGACTGACAACAATGACGAACAGGAGTTTATGTGAGTGCTAATTTCTCTGTTACCTGAGCTAGCTAGTTAGCATTAGCCAGAATTAGAGCTCATTTGAAGCTAAATATGTTCTCAGATTCGAGACTGAAGTTGGATTTATTCAACTAAAACACCACTATGTTGAGTGACTAATTAGTAAATTATGTAAATTTTCAGTAGGAGTTTTGTTTACGCAAATCTTGATGACACCTGAACTCCTTCCTTTAGCATTTTAGCCTTTGACTAATGGCTGATTATTTGTTTATCTTTGTTTTGTTTATTTAAACGTTAAAATTACGTTACTTTTTATTTCAGCAAACGGCTCGTATGCATTATGAATTCAGAATATGCTTTTCCTTCCAAACTAAAGACAGACGTGTAAGATATTAAGGTTTGTTTGTTTTTTGTTTAATTAATCTGCATTAAACTAACCAATTAAAGCCACACTGTCTGTTTTTAATGTCAGGGTCAAACCTAAACAAACGCAGGTGGAGTTACATTTTATGATGGAAATAAGAAGCAGGGCTCAGGCTAAAAAAAGGTGAGGGTAAAGTTAGCATCTGACAGAAACACCCACCCACCCACATTGACCTACATCTGAATCTGCTGCAGGATCTTTATCAGTTTCCTCCACCCTGATCCACTCAAGTGTTACACTGATGCATGGTTATGGTGTAAGGAACCTGTTGTTGGTGAAAGAGTTGCGCCACAAACCAGAAGAAGCTCATTTATTTGTCCACTGATGTGAAATAAAGCCCTTACATCGCCAATCGCTTGTTCTTTTAATAATTTGAGCCACATTGAAACTGCTAGAGGATATAATTTATAAAGCAGTTGGCGCACAAAATTTGGTGGTGAAATGGTTTTATTGTTTTAACTGAGGCTTTAATCTAAGGTGAAATCATTTATCTTCTCCATGCTTCCCTTCGTTTGTTTGTTTTAGGTTTTATAGTTTTATTGCTGACCTACAGTTTAAGGCTCTTGTGGATCTGTCTGACTTCCTGCAGACGTACGTGTGCCCTCCAGATGATTGAGATCTGATGATTGTTCACTTTTAGCTGGTCCACAGACGAATGAGGCTTCTAAGTTGTGGGTCAAACTGTCTCTACATTCAGTATCATCTTATCTAAAACAGAATATACTCTTTATTTTACTTTATTTTTTCCCCCATCATTTTTGTTGTTCTCTTGGGTTCTCTTCCTAATTTAGTCCTAAATGGACTAAATTATTGTGGTTTTAATGTCAAGATTACTCACAGAAGGGATTTTACTCATTATTTAACATACAAATAAAATAATTGTTTGGCTGTATTATAAACTAAAGCTTAGGTTTTATATGTACACATACAAAAGAACTAAATTAGCTAGAAAAGGGAGAACTATTCAGTGCTTTTTCTGCAAATTGAGAGTTTTCTCACATCTGTGCTCAACTGGATGATAGTAAACAATATACTGGGTCCTAAAAATAAGCATTTAAGTGCTTTACTTTATTACTGCTGTTCTTTTACTGTGTGCTGCGTATTATCTGAGCAGCTGGTGATTCCTCCTAAATATCTGTGTGATTAAAACGGACCCGGATGTTCTTGTCGTCTGTTTCCAGCCTGATAGAGGAGCGTAAGTGCGCCTCGCTGCCTTGTTCTCCTGCCAAGCGAGTGTCCCCTGCCAAAAAGAAGCAGTTCTACATCAATCAAGCCATCCGCAACTCCGATCTCACCCCGCGGGCCAAAGGCAAGAAGAGCCTTCGTCGGCAGGAAAACAGTAAGTTCTCGCTTCATCTGATCAGATTATCGAATTCGCTGCAGGCTGAACGGTGCTGGAAGCAAAGGAGACTAAAACAGGACACCATGTTGATCCGAAAGAGTTTGGACACAACTCTCCTGTTATAAATCTATTGTTTGTTTGTTTTCAGCACGCTATCTTGCCAATCTCCTTGAGAAGGATGAGTGCTCCAAAGACGACCTGGAGGTTTGCAGCAACCCAGCCATCCCGTCCATCTTCACCGAGGCCTGCGCCAACGGAAACTACGCAGAGGTACCCGTCTGACTCCGTTATCAGGGAGCTCTGACGCAGTTCGGCGTCTTTCTTTCCGACGCCACAAGCCGGTTTTGTCCTTTTTGGAAAGACAAACTGCACTTTGTCGTGTTGTAGCGGTGGAACGACTTCATGAATTGCTCCGGCGAGGAGCAGGAGAGGCTGCTGTCTCTGTTGGAGCAGGAGGAGGCCCGGAGGAAAAACACCACCCAGCTCCTCAAAGACCAGAGGAATGGTGAGCCTCCCGGGTCGGTCGCTTGTTTTTGTGTAGTTTGTGGCGCACGTTGACTGCTGCTCGTCTCTCCACAGTTTATCCTGCCTTTGCCGCTCAGGAGTGCTACCTCAGAATCGACCGCCGGCTTCGAGTGACTCTGAGACGGAAACAGATACCGAGGGTGGGGGGGTCACCTCTTCATCTTTTCTCCCACTGAGCTCAGAAAGTTAATGTTTGTTATCTGATTGCTCCGCGACGTTTCCTGAAATTTCCCGTCCTTTAGTAGAAAACTGTAAATGACACGACAGATATTTAAAAATGAAACCTTTTTGATTCATTTAGTGTTTGAGTCTGCCTCTTAAAGACAGAGTTAATGAGACGATTGAACCAAACCAGAGACATTATAATATTCTTTTAGGAGTTTCAGTCGGTCGAGTTATGCTCACTTTTCTTTTTCTTTGTCATAATAGTTTCAGGTCACGTTTTCTGAAGGAGCTGTTTCGTGCTTCCAGGTTCCTAAAACCGTCAGACAGCTTCAGTTTCAGTTTTTTTGTAGCAAAGGTTTTGAACAGAATCTCACGGCAGATCCGACCTCAGATTGTGGAGTCGGGGCTGGATGTGCGTCAGCTGCAGCCTCCTGTTATCTGAGCAGCTAACCGTGGCGCTTATCAGCCGCGAAAGATCGTTTGAGAAGAAGAAGAAATCTTAACTTTCACAGATCTCCTGCTGAAGCTGTGCACCTTCTCTCGTTCACAAACCGAGATCGCCTCAAAAGATGACACCTCGCACTTCTCTCACGTTTCCTCTCTTCCTTCTCTCAGGGAACGCTGGAAGTTCTCGAGGAGAACCTTCTCAGGTTCTTCAGCGCCGAGCCTCACTCAGTTTACACAACCATCCTCAGCAGCAGGTAGAAACCCTCTTTCTGTTGTCTGAATATTCGCAGGTCTTCACCGGAGTCGCTTTCTTTAAAAAAAAAACAAACTGCTGAGGTAAGTGAGATGTCTTTATCACAAATCAGTGTTTATTCAAAGCAAATAACCGCGTGTGGAACGATTCGAGGGTGTTTTGTTTAATGTTGATTTAAACCCAGCAGAACTCCTGTACAATTAGTCTTCATTTTTCCACATTTACTTTGCTTTAAAAGGTTGAAGAAAGTCTGACGTTTCTATAAAGATTGTTGTGAAACAGTAGGAACACTGGAAGATGTTTGTATTTCCTAAAAATAATAGATTCCCACTTTAATCCTTTGTCCATCAGCCCCGTCTGGCGCCAAATAACGCCTCGAACCCGTCCGTACCTCACTCAGACCTGAGTCTTGGATCGTCTTCCACGTCCCGTCAGTTCTCCAGATAAAACAACCTCCTCCAGCGCAGCTCTGCAGACTGCGTTAACACGTTTCTTGACAAATAATGCAGGCTGAGTCCTCTCACCGATGGGCTTCAGCTTTATTTACCCACCTGGAAAAGCGGCTTCTGTTAAATTAGATAAAACCTTCGCAGAGAAGCTGAGTCATCTCAGCAGCGGGATGGGAGGAAATGTCGGGTTATTGTTCTTAAATAGGTGAACTTAATTGATCCATGTGGGGAAAATGGGTCCCAACAGAAGCTGAATTAATGCTTAAATTGGTTATAAACGATGATGACACAGACGAGTCACGATTCTGTCATTTTTGTGTTTGCCGACCAGTTTCGAGAGACTGCTGCTCCACGCCATCTGCCAGTACATGGACCTCGTCTCCGCAAGTGAGTGGAAGTCCCAACCAGCCCGGCGGGCGATTCAGAGCCTTCCACGCGCTCACGTGTGTCTTTGTTTTGGACCCGCAGGCATCGACCACAACGGGTCGCGTCAGACGGAGGTGGTGAACAAACAGGAGGAGTTTCTGCCTCCCAGCCTGCTGCTGTCCGCCTACCTGGAGCAGATGAGCTGAGACCAGAACCGCGGCCCGTTTCCTGGTTTCCCGCTCTGCACCGTCCGCGCACACAAACCCATCCGTCTCTGTTTTCTTTTTTTCTGAAGTAAATGTTTCATTAATTCATCAACAAGTGAGGATTTGCGTCAGCGTGACAACATGAACACACATCCGAGTACCTTTTTTTTTTTTTTTTAAAAAAAGAATGAATTTACTAAGCTTTAATTGCTTTTATTCCACGTCTCCATTTACCATCAGGTGCTGAGTTAACTTGAGTGTCTCCACAGCTGTAGAGCCACATTATTACATCAATTTAAACGTGTTTTTGTAGCTACAGATCTCCTGTTTGACGCTCCCTTCGCCGCGGTCTGAATTTCTAAGCACTTCAATCTAACATGTTGATATCACGAACGCTCCTTTAACGCCGGGTCACTTTTACAATTACTGACTGGCACTTATGAGCTTTAAAACGATTTTTTTTTAATAACGGCACTGATGCAGCCAGTTTTTAAACTTTTAAAAGCAAAAAAATATGTGATACATGGATTGAAAAGTGAGCCTGTGAGCGCAGTTATGTTTCTTAAAAGTAACATGCTGTGCTTGTTGCAGCCTTATCTGAAAGTGGATTAAATTCATTTTTCCACAGAACAGACCCATGATGTGGGAAAAGTCGAGTGCTGCAGATTCTTACCGGATGCACCCAGGATCACAAACTACATCGTCACAGTTTTAGTGAGCAGTGAGGTGACTCTTTGATTATTATTAACGTGGTGAAACGAGGAGCTTGAAGCGCAGCGAACAGCTCGCCGCCCGTCGGGTCTGACGTTCGAGACCTCTTTGTAAGAAAAGGCTCCTCGCTTGTTGTAGACGAAGACGTTAACGTCTCTTATCGTTGTGTGGGGAAGCAAAGTTCTTGTTTCTGGCTGTGTGTTAACTAGAAGTGGATTATTTTTGCCTGATCCGTTAAGAGTGCTGGTGTTAGATACGTGTTGGAAGCTGTAATTGTTAGGGTAGTTCTCTCTCACAGCTATAACTTGTACAGCTGCTTCTTTAAATGACCTGGTAATGTCTAATAATATACTGTAATGTGTGTACAGTAACCATATTTAAGGGGTTCTTTTGAAAAAAACAGGTTTTTATTTAAATATCACCAACAACCAGGAAAAAAAGCACTTCTGCCTTATAAAAATACAGTTTCTATTATTTATCTGTACATACATTTCTACATTTGTACGGAAATTTTAGAAACGTGTATCCAGGTTCTTAAAAAAAACATTTTTTTCTTTTTATTTATATGGATTGTTGTGAGCAGTGTAACAAAAGTTGACCCGTTTCTGTCAACAACCAAAGTTTGTCCGCATGTTTGCGAGGAAATCGAACTTCTCAGGCTTTGAACTTTAATCTGAATGTGACGTAGAAGCTTCACGTGTTGTCTTTTTTTTTGTCTGTTTGGATGTTTGTGCGTGGGTCGTGTTCACCTCAGCTACCTGGAGTGCTACCAACTTTTTAAAAACAAGCAGCCGTGGTGTAAATATTTAACGGACTTGTGCCAAACTTTGGGCCTTTTAAAGCCTGGTAGTCTGACAGCTTTACTCTGAAACATCTTTGTGTTTCTCTGCATGATGTGCGTATTTATAATCCTTTCTGCAGCTATTAAAGGATTTAAGTTGCACGCTGCTTTTCATTTTTCTGCCTAAAGGTCTCGATAATCTTATCATTCAGCCAAGTTATGTATTCACCAAGGCAAAAATTTAGAAGAATTCCCAGCAAAACTACAAAAAATAAATAAAGATTAAAGAGAAAAGAAGCAGAAAACGTCTCGTGTTAAAAGGTACATACAGTGCTATTAGAAGTGACCCTTATTTTTCAAACCATTTTATGTTTAACGAATAGAAAAAAAGCAATTTACGTGACATTTAAACTATTTACTGACTGAGAAACTATAAAATCTGACCAGGGTTCATCTGGAAAACAGAAAAATGAAAAAACAACCTTTTAAATGTTATTTTAACCTTCTAATTAAAGATATTATAAATCCCTAATTTCTATTTTTTACTTTCAAGGAGCCAGACTTCTATGTAGTCTTGATCAGTAGTTTTTTTTTTAGTTTTTCTTTTTAAAGTTTTATTTGGACTTTAGTTGCATTTTCAGTCCAAACCAGTCTTTTTAGTCTGACTTTTAAATCATTCAGGCATTGAAAAAGGCTCCTAAACCCCCCAAAATTCACCATCAGTCCGTTATTATGTAAACAACTTAGAATAAAATGATTTTTAAAAAGGATTTTTTGCAATTTGGTAAGAAGAGCCAGCCACAGGGACACAATTTGTTCCCATTATTTTTAGCTGAATCTATGAAAAATCTTAAATTTGACACAAAATATTATTTTAGCGCCAACAAGTTGATTCCTAAAACATTTTCTGAAAACTTGACAAAGTAAACGATTAGCTGAGAGTAGATTATTCTTATTTTTAACAAAAAAACGTGACTTTTAGTCATGGATTATCTGCTATAGGTAGTTGGCGTGCCTTTATTCATCCCTACTTGTTGAGAAAATAATAAAATCCAGGTAAAAAGTTTTAAAAAAAACAGAAGAACTGCTGGTCAAGATGACTTTAAAAGATCACAAAGACATCCAGGTCCTTATTAGCAAAATATAAAAGAAATTAGGAGAGTAAATGTACAGTAGTTTGGTTATAAAGGAGGTTTTAAGTAGAATAAAATTGTAGTTTTTCTCATTTAAAAGGTTGTTGTTCTGACTTCGTCCACTAGGTGGCGCCAAAGAACTACAAATACACAATTATTGATGAGAAAATGTGACCAAACAGTGCTGCTGTCTAAAGTATTGGATCTCTTCCCTTAGATATTTCCTTGTGTCTCACAGGTGAGAAGATTTATGAACTGCAGGTAAACAAGATAATGTAAATAGAGACGACAGGTTGGATGAGTTCGCCGTTAGCAGCATTTGTTTGCCACTAAAGACTTATGAAAAGCAGCAGACGGACAAAATAATAATAATGCCTCTTAAAAACCCTGCAGGAAAAACACAAACCTTCAGAAGACCCACAGTGAGGTGGCAAAACTCAACGTATTTATAACTGGGGTGGCGTGAGCTGACAAAAAACAGGATATGAACAGCAGAATTTTATTTCCTTTTTTTTAAATTTATAGCCTTTTTTTTTGAGTGATGTGTTAATTGTCAACGCCCTGCCTCGAAAGGGTTTGCGACACCTTAAAGAGAGCGTTCTGCTGCTTTAATCCCCGGTTCGGCTGCAACATATAAAGGAACGAGTCAGAATAAACAATAATAACAAAATAGAAATCCCAGATTTGCATTGCAAAGAGTCACAAATGTCAGGATTTACTAAGAAAAACAGATGTAACACAAATGTAAAGCATTTCAACCTGCTTTTAATAAAGATTTCCATCATTTTGTGCTTGTAAATTATTAAAATCATACATTGGATCCAAGTAAAAAGTCTTGCTTTGTCTGTTTTTTCAACTTATTGTGTTTCAGGACCTAATAAAAAAGCTGTGTCACTGTATCTACAAAAGCGTCTGCTTTCAGTGCGAACCGCACCCTGGCAGAGGTCCGTTTGAGACGAAGAGAATCAGTCATCTTTAATTATTTTGGTATCAAGTGTGAAATTGCAGTTGTCATCGCCGCCGAGGCTCATTCTGACTTTAATTTCGTCCATCACTGGACGCGCTCGCATCCTGGATCCCGTTTCATCAGATGAGGCAGATGGGAGGATTGGTTTCCCGTTTTTAAAATATCTCAGGGCCCTCCGTCCGAGCCGACAGCTGCAAGCCAGCAGAGTTCAGCGCCTAACGGGGTGGATTTATGTGGTTTTTTAAAGCAATAAAATACAAAAAAATGTGACTTTTTCAGAACTATTAACTCCCCAAATGAAGCCTGACTCTTTAACCTGCTGCTGGATGACTGATTTTATTTGCTTTTATTAAAAATAATTGTTCAGACTGTGATTTTTACGTCTCTAACATGTTATTAAAGGCTGCCATTTGATGGGAAACACCAGCTTTTCTTTCAAGATTGAGTTTTAAATCAAGACACGTGACAGGACATTTATCAGAGCGATCCCCTGAATATTCAAGCTCTGTCAAATACAAACAAAGTAAACATAATACGACATAATGTGGATGATAAATCTGTCTCGGTCTGACTCATTCATTCAGAGCTGCAGATCTGAAAGTGAAAAGTAGGACAAAGAGAGTTTAGGTGAGATTCCCCCTCAACTCCCTCACACTTGCAGAATGAGTGTCGTGAAGCTCTGCCCGGTAAAAAAAAGAAAAGTAAAGAAGATGCCATCTATGAAAGAGATGAAACCACGTCACTCGTTACAGTAACATCAGACGAGTAAACACTTAATCAGATCTATCAACACAAACTACGCTCCGCTTTAATTTGCAAATCATTCTGTGCAATATTTACCTGCTTGGTTTTGATTTTAAATTGCCCTTCCACGTCTCATTCAGCCTTAACTACACCATAACTGGACAGCAGTTTATCACAAAAAGATGTTATTGTTTTAATTTTTAACCTAAATTCAATTTAAAGAACTAGTTTGTCTTTGAGTAGACGAGTATGTTAAAGGTACTCATTGCAATGCTGTGTAATCAAACGTTAACCTGAGCTACAATTAATAAGTTTACTCCGGTAGTTTTCCCGAGTATGCAATCGTGAAATGCGGGTATGCGCTCGACGTAAACAAAGCCTTACTGGAGAAAATCTGAGCATAAAGATGTCAAAATTGTCAGCCTTCTCAAGTTCTGACCTGTTTTCAGTCGCCTTCCGTAGGTAGCTGGCATCCATTTGCAAAATTTGCTCACAGGGACAATAAACCTCGATTTGAGAAAAAAACAAACAAAAAAAAAACATTATTATAATCAACCTGATGAGTCTCTTTAAAAAACTGCATGCCTGCCTCACTTATGATATTCTCTGGAAACTACATTTAACGAGCTAAGCCCTTTAACATTTAATGCCATTCACAGATAAGATAAACAAACTTGTGTTTTTTCCTGTAAATACTATATTATTTCTCTAAATGAAATAGACGATCTTTGATTTTGAGTGATGTTCTCTGCTACTTTTTCCTGTCGGTGTCAGCGCGTAAAAAGTGTTTGAATCGGGCTTTAATCGAACAGACTTGGTAGTACCAGCTCTCTGACCCGGTCCAAGCCCTTTTTTTTAATGTTATTTTATGTATTTTTTTAACAGTTCCCACCCTTGCACTTACCGACATGCTCCGCTGCAGGGGGTGGGGGTACGGCCCCTGCTGATTCAGAGGTTAGGAATTTGCATCTGATTGCTGTTTGTCAACCAATGATGTGACTGTGCAGAGCTGGAGAGTGTCTCCACGCCTCTCACGGTCCGTGTGCGTGTCTGCCTCGGAGCGACAGACAGACAAAACTCCGAAAAAACGCACAATTCACCGAATGCGTGGATCTATCACGCAGCCGGTCACATGAAACCACTTCGCTTTTAGCTGATAGACACACGAGCCACCTCTCCGTTTTAATCGATTCGGTGCCTTTTGTGTGTGTGTGTGTGTTGTGTGTGAGTGTGTGTCCCCTCTGATCTTGACGCGGAGGAGTGGGGGTACTCCTTTCCAGAAAAAGACGGGAAAAACAGGAATGTTTCTTCCGGCTCCAAACTGTGTGAAAATCGAACGGAAGCCGACGTGGTAAGGCTTTTTTCGCTTTATTAATATAATGTGTTGACTTTGGAACCGTTCGCATTTGCTCCTACATCTTTGTCCTCACTGTTGTTTGAGTCGTCAAGTAAAAGAGCGCACTTAGATATTTTTTATTATTTTTTTTTTGTAAAAATCGATACTACGTTATCAAATGGCAGATCGATAACCTATTGCATAGGTAGCGGATGGACTCTGCTGCGGTGAGTCGCCCTATGTGTGTACATTAACCTACGCGGAGTGGAACGGCACTATTTTCTCATGGTCAAATCCTATAAAATGTGTATGATTTTTCTACACAAGTTTGTTTTCTCTCTCTAAACGAATAAACAAAGTTTAAAATAAAAAAACAGCACATAGTCTGTTTCAAGCCAGCACGATTCACGTAGCTTTAACGTCAACTTCTGTACGTAAGACCGTTCACGGCTGACGTTCGAATTCTGACTGTTTAGGGCATTTTTCTGCGCTCACGTAAAATATGGACACCGACACAAAATCATAGCAACACAAGAGGATTATTTACCGTCCTAACCGCCGCTTTCGCAACATGCTGATAACACATAAACCAGCGCGGCTTGCTGTTAAAGATTCATTCACGGGAAAATCGCACGTTAGAAGTGTTTTTCGTATTTTATTTTAAAAATCCTGTTCACGGTCGTGGCGTGTCCGACCGAAGTGAACGCAACGTTTCACAACGCGCAACGTAAAGCGTAAAAGTGCATTAAAGTTTCCATAAAAGCCATTTTATGTGACTGCATCTACGCCTGAAAGTTTGGCCTCTTCTTATATATAACATAGGAGGTCACAGCAGAGACCTGATGGTTGTCTTTGGGGATAAACTTAGTGCTTGTTAATAATATTTACTGTTTGAATGTTATTGACAGATTAATAGGCATGTGGGAGAATAGGTCCAAAGACTGGAATGAAACCAAAAATGATTTGTCAGATAAAGGGTGGCTGTTTCAGTTCAGTTCCTCATAGCATTTTAGCTGGTGATCCATTTGACTTTTATGCCAATATAAGCTTTAACTTATATTGACTTCATAAATAGCTGTATTCTTGCAGGAATGGCAAAAAATTGATTCCCAAGAGTTTCTCTGCTCTTCTTTTGACACTTTCCCTTTACGTTGGTGTTGTGTTTTGGCTTTGCAGTTTCATGCCATGCCATTTAATACCAACAGACGTCCAAAGAAATGCAGACGATAGAGGCCGGTGTCATAAAAACTATAGCAGAATTGTCCCAAAGAAGGTGAAATTGTTTATAGCAATGATGAAATATGTGGATAAAATTTATTTTGGTGTATTTAAGATCCACACAAAGTTAAAACATACAAGTGTGTTATCGCAGTTATGGACGCAAGCTTCCCTAAGGACCACAACGCTGTGGTGGGAAGTCTTCCTCTGCGTGACGTCAGCCGACATGAAATGGGTCAGCAGACTTCTCATCCCAGAAGGAGTTCAAGAGGTCCTTCTACTGTATTTTGTGGGGAAATTTGGCCCGGTTACGCAAAGCTGATAAACCTCACAGCCACATCCAAAACTGCCTGGCATTTGGCTTGTGGTTAGCGTTAAAGTTTCTCACCAAGAGTCAGGGGTGGGGGGAGTGCAGGGACACAGGAAGCAGGTTTTTTTTGTTTTGAAGCCAAGTATAGTTCTTTGTCTTAATGACCTTCAACAAGCGTGCCCTGAAAGCAATTACAACTGCTGCTTTCAGCGGAGCTTTGCAGGGTCCACGTTAAATGTGGCGCCATGGGCTTTTCCATCTCTGTCAAGATTAACATATTTGGAGGGGGAAAACCATTTAAAACTCTCCAAATGTACCTCAGGGACTTGTTGCAACGTCACGAAGACTAGTCAAAGGAAAATAAGAAACAAAACCCGCAGAATTTGTTTCTCACGTTGGTGGTTAATGTCCTTAAATTAAAAATTCCATGCGTGTCTCCTTACCTACAAAAACAGCCAAAGCGACTGAAAACAGGTCAACAGAAGAGCCATTTGGAATAGAGAAGTCCGACATTTTAGATAGACTGGTACGTATTTACGCTCAGATTTGTCAAACAATCTTAGTCTACAATTGAAAAAACGCTAATCATGCCAGTCGAGCAGCCTTTTTTAAAACAAGTTGAGCGTGTTTGAATGCTCCAGCGTCCTGCTTGTACTCTTATATTTATTCTTGACATTTGTCTTAATCAATATTTTTCTTTTCTTTTGCGATCAGCAGCACATTCTCTTTTTCATTTCCATCTAAACGTCTTCTCTGAGTTTCTGCGCTTGTCAGATTCCACCATATTTGCTGACCTAAAGACTACAGTCAGCCACGTGTCTCAGTGTGTCTTTTGGCACATTCAGTGCTTTGTTTATATTGAGTGCATACCCGCATTTCAGAGCCGCACATCAGTATATCTGGAAAACTACTGGATTAAACTCTTTCAAACTGCACCATTTGATATAGTTTGCTTTGTTTTATAGATTGCAGTGCTGTCACTGAATAAATGTAAATGTGGACATTAAAACAAAAAAAAAAGGGATTCAAGAAAACCTTAAAAAGTGCCTCCTTTGAGTCTCTTTTAGTTGGAATATGAGAAGAAAGTGTCGGCTGCTAAACTGCAGCAGAAGGCACCATCTCAAGAGAGATTTCCTTGCTCTTATCACACCAGCACCCCACCGTGCGCCAATCACCTTAGGAAAAAAATGCCTCTAATCTCCTCGATCCAATCTGGCGTATGGTATCCCTGTTCTGACTGGTACTGCCCCTGTGCACCAGGGCTTCCAGTGGAGAGAAATACTGCTGCTGCAAGCAGGTGGGGGTGGGGTAGGGGGCATTTCTGTTGTCACTGACTCAGTGTGGATTAGAAACGTATGGAAGGCGATCGGGGACAACTCTCTTATTTCTCTCTTTTTTTGGCTTTATGGAATGCGTTTAAAGGCACTTGTTGCTGCTCTTTTATTTGAAGAACCGATGGCGTGTTTCTGCAGAGACTGCTGTAAATTTCCAGTCAGAGCGACGGGCTGAAACGGTGACGGATCTTGACCCGATGTATAAACCAGACCTCTTGTCTGCACAAGTGCAAGGATTTGGGAAGTTAAACAGTGGCAAGGAAGAGTCAAACCATGCAGGTCTCTGACATAAACCAGCTTATAAAGTGAGCATTTACTTACAATTTGACCACCGTGTTAAGAGCAGATAGTGGACACACGTTGCAAAGCGCCAGGCTTTTGTCATCTGCTGTTGGTGGTAAATAATCTAAAGGTGAAGAGGTGTCACTATAAGTCAAGGTATGTATTTTATTTTGAAAGACCTTTAAATTTAAAATGATCACCTGTCCGACTGTTTGGGAAGTTTTGCAGCTGTGGCTCTTATTTGTTGGTTTGCAGCCTTTTTATTTCCCTGCCTGAGGTGAATAAAACTGCGCTTTGTCAGTCTGGTATTGTTGTTTGTGTGTGGCACGGTGGTTAGAGGTCTGAGTAGCTGCTGATGTTTGTATATTCATGTTTCTGTTTGCTCAGTGTAAATATCCAAATTGAAGGCAGGTCGAGTTGTCACTTATGAAGTGAAATCCACCCGGCTTCCTGTAACGACAGGCGCCAGATCTCAGCCCAAGGGTGTTTGAAGAACATTCGGGAGCGAAAAATGTTCGATGCAAATACCTCGCTGAGTTTTGCCTTCGGGCATCACGGCTGAGTGAGCGACGGTCAGTGGCAGGTTGCCACTAAACTGGTTACTTGCTGTAAATTAATGACAGGCAAACGTGTAGCGACAAGACCAACAAGTCTTTTTGCTTTCTTATGATTAAACTGCAGAGTAATCCCTGACTGCATTGGCTCTCCTTTCCAAGGCTTACGGGTGTGGGCTGAGGCTTTAACTTTACACTGTAGCTTTCAAACATTTCAACAGGAAACCACCTGTAAATATCAGCTTCCATTGTATCACAGTGGATGTGAGTCCTATCTTCACACCACAAACTTTCCTGCTATTAAAGCAGCCCGAGCGGTTTGGCTGCCTCTCAGTTGTTCTTGTGCCAAAAGCTGCTCTTTTTTCAAGCCCTTGAATCGGAGTGGGGCCGAGTCTTTGTAATTCAGCCAAAATGTGCAGGAAAGCCTCACGCGGTGCTTTATTTCTTTGGCCGGCTTCGTGGAGGGGGAATCCCGTCCAGGCGGACTGTGACGCAGGTGGAAGGATGGGTCTGAGGTTTGGGATGCCCTGCAGTTCCTGAACCAGTCTCCTGTGTTGTAGGCTCTGTGTATTCAACCAGCAGCTGATGCCAGGTTCAGCGATCCCTTCAAATCTGCCTGGATACCAGCACTCAGCTGGCATTCACATCAAACATGAAGTGTTTGTGTGCTTATTCTCCTCCAGTAATAACAACTAATTTAATCTAATCCATTTTCCTTTAGAGCAGTTAAAGACTTTATACACGTAAAACTTCAACGCACGGCTTGCTCAGAAGCGGCAGTTTTTATTGCACGTCTCCACAAACTCATTGAACTCGTCTATAATGCCTTCCCGAGTCATTATCCAGACAGAAAACTGGATTGTCAAAGATCACAATTCAGTGAGGCGACCGCACAGCCACCATATACATCAACAAGTTGATCCAGTTTTCATGCCATCCAATAAAAACCCTCCTACTTCACCTCTCCCTCACGAGATAAACCACCGTCATACCGCCAGGTCTAAAGCATTCCAGCAAACTGCAGGCTGCAACACGCAGCCCGTCTCCCGAGTCTTGGTTTCTCATGTCGTCGTCGGTATTTGAACTAGAATTTAACTAGAGATGTTATCTCATGCTTGATTTTAGCCACACAAATAGTTTGTTACACTTTCAGGCTGTGAAAGAGAAACTGACTTTGTGTTAAAACCACATATTGTACAGCTATGTAAAAACAACTTATTTGTTGTGATTTGGTTGTTTACACTCTGGACAGACTTTTTATTATTATCTTGCTGTAGCTCTATAAAGAAAAAAGACATAAGCTGGATTGAAGTTCATGGGCTAAAATGGAGTTAAGCATAATAATAATAGTCATTCGTGGTGGTGACTTCATTGACCTCCCTAAAAATGGGTTGTGCTTCCCCAGCAGAGCTGTCATCACATGTGATTTACGTTTGCTCCCATAATACTTCAGTCTCCATGTCAGGCTGTAGGTGCAGTTGTAACATGGCAAGGTCAATATCCATGAGTGAGTTGGCGCACATGATCGACAACATTTCAGCTGAATCAGCAGGGACATTTTCATTCGGCTCCAGCCGAAGTCTTTTCATGTGGACAGAGGAAGCGCTAATACAGAAGAGTTTGTGGACTATTTTGATCTCATTTAGTGAATGTACAACATGCAGAAACTCAAGGACATGATCTAAACATGTTCTTTGACCCCTTTTATAGGTTGTATCTTGTGCCTTTTTGACACCATAAGTGTTTCTCTCAGCTTTGCTCTCCCAAAGGACGTGTTTAAGGTGGTATCTCACTGGGCTTGCAGCTGTTTCCGACTAGCTGGTGACACAAACTTGGCTCAGTATTGTGAGAAAATGTGCAAATTTCCCGTTGCAGCCTTACTGAATTCTGAGCGTTCGCATTTAAGTGACCACCGAGCTGCATGGCAGCTTTTGTGCACAGCTAATCTTTTTGAAAATCACATCTTGTTTTGGTTGCAAAGCCATATTCTCGGCCGTGCACATTATTTTCCTGGTATACACCCTGGCAGCCGCCCCCACGTTTATGATTTACTGGAATACACTTTTGAAATACTGTGTTTTTAAGATACTAATTATTGATCATTGGTGTGGGTTTTAAACTGTCAGAAGAAAGCCTCTGTGCAGGTGTCAAAATTCAGCTTGATAGAAAATTTGTTGCACTGATTTTTTATTTTTATTTTACATTATCAAAATTCACGCAACAAGCCTGTAAGCCTCCAAGACTCAAGCAAAGACACTGGGAACCCCACCTAACGTCCCAAGACATCGGGAAGGCTTCATCGTAAATGGCGCTCGCCAGATCGCTAACAGCAGAGAGGTGCTGACTTTAGGACCTGCTGCTGTGTCTGGATTCTCTGACTCATTGCACTACTACCTAAGCTTGTTTAGCCAGTCTTAACTAGTCTGAAAGACAAAATTAGATCAGACAATTAAGGTTTTTTTTACATTACTCGAACGCCTAAATTTGCGTCCTGTAATTTTTTGCCGTCACAAAATCTGAGCCCTGCAGCTCCTTAATGTGGTCGTAACAGAAACACAAATCACCATGACCCCCTCAACTCGATGCACGGCTCCACTTTTCACTGAGAAGTGATTCACTGGATTACATATTTTCTTGCTATATGCCCACTTAATGTATAGCATAGCCGGGGCTAATCAGATTTGGCTTGCTGGAAGAGGTCAGTGGAAAATGAGTGACCAGCCTGTGCGACACTTCCTCAATGATCTTGTTGTTGTTGCGCTGCGGCTCAATGGAGCCTGTGTTACTGCCTTACGAGGTAATGCTGCAAGGAATGTGAAAGAGGGATGCATAATCAAGACCAGCACCAGTGACTAACTTCTTGCTTTTATGCCCTTTTCCTCTTTTTTCTTTTTAAATGTAGAAACGATCATTAATGGCTGCTGTGAGGCTGTTCCTCATGCTTTCACTCTAAACTTCAAGACATCAAGTTTTAGGTTACTGTGAAACAAATCTGACATGGAATTACCTGAATATAAATAGTTTTTTTACATAAACTTGCAGTGCTACAACCAGGAAACTATGTACTTTTATAGCTTCCGTGCTGTAGGTCTAAGGTTTTCACCAGAGGAGTAACTTAAAATTGCTATAGTGCAGTGCAAGATATAATTCAGCCGTTTACCACTAATAAAACCAAGTCATTTAAATTTGAAGCATTTTTAGTTCTTCATTTATTGGAAAAGGTCTGAGTGTAACCACATTTAAACACAAACCTGCTGTGAACAGTTTGAAGTAGTCGTGGCGGGAAGGTTTTCCCCTTCAGTCTTGTTTCTTTTGTGTAGATTATTATTAAAAATAAAACCAAAGTGCATTGTGGGAAGCTCTAAATAAAAACGTAGACAGCCTGTAGCTCAGCAGTCTCTTTAAAGCGATCCATGTCTCGTTTTTTGTCTTTACCATGTCTCCCTACCTAAAATGTTATATTATGAAAAGAAACGGCTGTAAAAAGTTTAATTCATAAAGTCAATAAAAGCCTGGGTCTAAACTGCGCCCTGCCACCCTGTTGTTTCTCAACTCGTTTGCTTAAACCAAAGAGAAAAGTCACCCAGATGTGAGTGGAAACCAATCGCTTGCAGTAAATTCAGTGAATTCAGCCAGATTTATCCCTAAATGTCTGAAACCCAAACTTAGCTGAAGGCCTTTTTGCGCATGCTGGCAGATATTTTAGTAAGGTAAGTGTTTTTAGAGTTTCTGATATGTTTTAAGTTGTGTTTTTCATTACTGTAAACTTGTTCTGGTGGCTTTTAACTGAGCTGATTCTGTCTTTGTGATTAGTTTTCAGATTGTCCACTTTGGTGATGTGAACTCTGACATAATACGCACAAGAAATGATTGTTTCCTATGTCAGGACTGAGCAGAACTTGGATTTTGTCGATGTAGCCCAGTGGTTTTCCAAAGCTGGAGTCAGGAAACACCAAATATGAGGGGGAGAAGATGTACAGAATTCAATATAATTAACTAATACAGCATATATTATCATAACTGCTGCAAAAAGATGAAAACTGGAGCTTTAAATTGATATAAATAACTTTTTTTTTACATTGTTTATCCACTCCAGTGAAAGTAGGAATGCAGATGAGCTGCTGCCCTGAATGCTACAGTTTTTAACAAAGATCTAGCACCATCTGTTAGAGCTCAGAGTACATGTTCAGGATAACCCTCAGCTACTTCCACACCAAATATTAAATCAATATCTATAAAACTGACTGAGTTAGAGCCCTAAGGTCAGTTAGCTGCAGCGGCCATCTTGCGTCAGATTAATCCTAAAAGTAGCTGAAGTCTCGAGTTTCTGTTTTGTGGGTTGAGAGGTAAGAAGTTTAGGAAGCCCTGATTTAGCCTGTGTGATATGAAGAAGACTGGAAACACCTCAGCAAGAGAAATGATCACTTTGAGTGGAAGGGACCTTTGATAAAACATACAGTAATTTAGATTAATTTAAATCCGTTTAGTGTTTTGAGATGGAAACCTGCATTGTGAAGTATTGAACTGATGAGAGAATAACATCACATGTAGGCTTGTCAGTATAAAACCTATTTTATTTAATTAAATGTTAGTTTTGATTGTGATTAAACATTTCAAACTGCAAGTCATTTTAATGGCTTCTCTGAAACAGGTTTAGCAGGAGCATCCAGGAAAATAAAACAAAAACTGTACAGCGAACAGAAACAAGAGCAATGTTAGGAGCCTAAATCCAGAGAAGATGTTACCGTATCATCCACGCCGGTTTATCTGAAGCGAAGAACGGAGAAACCAGTGTGCGCTTAGCGTCAGACATGGAGACGAAAATTGGATTACCACTTTAACAATCTGACTCTGTGATTTTCAGTGGAGCAGAACAGACAGACGTTCATTTTAATACCCAGTTTCAGGTCTCACAAAGACCTCGCCCTGCTCTGCTCTAACCGCATGGCTTTATCAGCAAAGAGAGGGTTTGTTTCTTTCGCTACATAAAAGGAAATTAATCTGTTTTTCTTTTCAGCACATGAATTGCAAGATGAATAGCTGCACTGATGTTGGCTGATGAAAACAAAGTTACCCACAGAGTGAAAAGCTTGGTGAAGTGACGCTGAGTTTTCTTTTAATTGTTCGTTCTTAACACACATGTGAAAAGCACCATGTGTGCCGGTGTGAACTCCATCGTTTCATTAGCTGTTAACGGGCTCTTCAGAGGAAGAAAAGAGGGCCACAAAGATAAATTCTTTCACATTTATTGTATCAACAGTTGTAGCATAAATATGCTCTCCACGCTTTGCTTGCAGCCATTCTTATATCTATATGTAGATGTTTGTGAGGCAGCGTGGGTCTCTTTATCTCAATGGAATTAGACCCTTAGGTCTCGTTCTTATCGCTCTGCCCTGTTTGCTCAGACCTCGCAATCTTCCACCTCTCAAATGTGGGTTTAGAAAAAAAAAAAAAGCGGATTAACCCATTAGCTCTTGTCGTTTCTACTTTATCCTTCTTTCAGACAACTGCTGAAGTTTCTGTGCCAGTTCCTCCTCCTGCAGCTGCTCCGACAGATACTTCCCTGCCTCCTTGTCCAGCAGGTGGTCTTTCTTGAGCCAATTAAGGTGTTAAATGAGCCCTAAGAGTCTTGCAGGTCGCTGTTTCAACTGACGGTATTGCCTTTTCGTCTTGTTGAATGGGAAGATTTGACAACTTCTCAATTCCACCAGAGGAAAGTAGCTGTTGTGCAGCTGGTGGAGAGGTTTTTAGGTCTTTTACATGAAGCTCACTGGACTGCGACTAGTTAAAGGCACCAAATTGTGAGAAAATATGCACATTTTTACTTGGAATCACAATGTTTGTGTATGTACATAACCGTGAATAAACTGCAATTGTCATGTGAATGATGTGCAAATTTTTTGTTGCAATTATGTTGCAACTTGATTGCAATATCTTCTCTTTTTTTGGTCTCCAGTCAGTCTCAATTTGGTCTCTTCCCTTGCCAAACCCTCTCTCATGTTCTTACAGAAAAATAACTGAGAAGGGTTTGAGATGCCTGCAGCAACTTCAAAACATTTGCATGAAAATGTACTCTAAGCGACATAAAAGCCAGACTCTGCGACCCGTGCAAGGAAACAGAGAACTCTCATGAACATTTCGAGACATTTTGGAAACTCCCTCGCAGTTTGTTGTCTGCAGTCGCAGCCCAGTGAGACGGGCTTTAGTAGCTGTAGATAATATAAAGTTCAAACTGGCTGTAGGAGGTAAAAAAAGCAAATATGTGTACATTAAAACATTTATAGGGCCTAGATATCAAAAGTAAATGTGCTTCAAGCTCAGATTATAGTACATGTGCTGACAGAGGGTAATAATTTACACGTTTTTAAAGCGGTACAACGTGACAGATTTGAATCACCTTTCGACACACTACGCCGATTAAAAGGCAGGCATATATGTCGGTGCACTTTCTGTCTTGACAGGAGTCCTTTGTTTTTAGTTTTAGTGGTTTCTATTAGCAGATATGTCAATAAGAGTCTTGCTTCAGGACAAAGTTGGGAGGGGACTTAAAACGTTCTGAGCCGTGTCTTATTTCTGCTACGGACTGTCGTTCTCTCTGTTGTAAGCATTGGGACAAATGTCTTCAATCATTCATGTTTTTTTTTTATTTCTCAAAGTATACCATACTTTAATGCATGCAGACTAAAAACAAACAAAAATTGACTTGACATATAGACTGATATCTGAGTACTGGCATTAAAAAACCCCTTATTAGTTAACTTCCACTTCATTTTAAAAATATTATAAATGACTTATATTCACGCCGAAGTTGCATAGTTGAAATAAAAATGCCGAACAAAACCTTTTGATTTGCCCATTTTGTTGTTCCCCCTTTTATATTTATTTGTTCTTCGTAAAATGTTCATTTGAGTCTTAAACAGCAACCAAAGGTCAGGAGGGAAAATGTGCCTGTGTGAGAGAGAAAGGCAGCATGTCAGGAAGGAAACGAAGTGCGCTGAAGGGGGGGATACTTTCAATCAAACTGTGCTTTATGCCACATTACTGCTTTGCTCGGAGTTGGTTTGTCGCAGTCAGTAAAAGAAAACTGCCGTGTATCAGCCGTCACAGCTGTTCTCGGGTCTTTAATAAAAAGATGTGAACTCCTGACTTGGAAGCAGTTCAGGTCAGATTAGGAGGTTTAACCGAGACACTTTTCCACATTTATAATGTGGGCGTCTGCTTGGAAAGCCTTCACAAAGGTGGAAACAAAACCGTGGAGGAAATTGTCTAATATCCCTTCACCTCCTCTCAGTATTTCCTCGTCTTGAAGAAGTCCTTTAACTAAGTTACTCGGATGATTTGTGCGCCGATGGAACAAAAACAGCAGGATGCTTTGTTTGCTTTCGTCTTGGAGCTTGAAACTTGTTTTTTGGAGTTTGATTGTTTTGACAGAACATTTAAAAAAAAAAAAAATTATCTAAAGCTGCCACATGAAGGAGACCCAGCAAAATCTTTTTTTTTTGAAGAAGAAGAAATTTAGCCTTTTCCACTGACACCCTTTCACTACCGTTTCATGACAGTCAAGGGTCGGAGTATTAAATGTCTTATCACTTTAGCCCAGGCCTGGTAATGTGTGAGAACAGAATGAGATACTGAAGGAAACTTACAACCTTTTTACAGCAACAAAGCTTTATCCCCAAACAACAGAAAGGTCTCAGCAGCTCTGTCATGCTCTATTAACACCTCAGATCCTGTTGTTAATCAGTACCTAGTTTTATGACTGAAGTATAAACCAGTGGGCTTCTTTTCTCACACCAGTATCAAGAACTGGTGGTACACGAAGCTTTAAAAAATATAAATAAATAATTAAAATGTTCTTGTACTGACAACATCAGGAAATGTTGCAGGGTGGCATGTGCAACTCTAAAAAACCTTTTGTTCCTTTTGGCGTAGGGAAGCAAACCTGTTCTCCATGTGCATAAGGAATGCTTATCAAGTTAATTTCCAGGAAATGCACATTAAGCTTTTCCACAAAACCATTTTCTAAGAGCCAGAGGAAAGATGCCATATTTATCACATCTGATGGTCAGTTGATGGGTTATTGTTTGGGTTAATTGCAGCCTTGAAGATCCTGGTTACGCTCGGTATCCGGCACGCATATGGGGCAAAAAATGAAAACGCTTCTCTGTTGACGGCAACGGCAAATGTTCCTGTCAGCACTTGATCTAATAAAATCCTATAAAAAGATTTTATGAGCATCAAAATATTCTCCCGCTCTCTGTGCTGTAAATTCAGGAAGCTTGCAGAGAACGTGTGGTGAGGCAATGGAATTTGCATCATATGGCATGTAGGAAATCATGATGTTTGTGATCATCAGTGGCATGAAACAAAAAGACCACTTCTGCTTCCTCCTGCACAGGAGGGCCCAACAGAACTGCTTTGTTGTAGTCACTTCTGTCTTTGAAATCACATACATAACACACACAGGGTGAGATTGAGTCAGAATTGCTGCGGCTGCTCTTGTTACAAACTCGGATTGCGTGACTGATCATTCGAGTGCGACTACTTCAAATGTTGAGCGATGAGAACATGTAGATAAAAAAACATCTTTCTGAATAGGGATTGTAAGGCATGTTCTGAAGTGAATTAACCTCTTTTCACTTGCTGAAAGTTTGTAAGTAATTGCCATATATTAAAGTAATGGTTATGTTTCACTTTGCAGAGACAGAAAGTCGCGCACGAAACACAAAGTGGTTAAAGTCACAGCAGATCCAGTTAGGTAAGATGCTTTAATCCTGCCTACACTGGGGCTATTCTTCCTCTGACAACTGCTGATGTTCAGTTGTGCCTATATCGCCCTTAAAGAATGCAATGATTCAGAATCGAATATCTGTCGGCCGGCTCAGGGCATTTGCTCCGTCAGTTGTCACTTCCTTCAGCCTCTGAAGAAACATACAAGTTTCACAGCTCGCCTTTTCCTTGCGCAACATTCCCCTAACATGTACAGCCAACGGGTGGGTTGGCTAAAATGTGTTTTCCTTTGTGCGACTATTGTTTCTTGCTCAATTGTGCCAGACGGGCGGATGTAACACAACTGTGTTTTACATTTAATCAAACATCCCTGAAGCCTTCGGGTTTCACTTTTAGCTGCAGAGGGTTTTGCTTTTAAAGTGCCTTTTGTGGTACAAGAAAATGAAGAGCATAGAAAGTAACTTCAGGTATGCCAGCTGCTTATTTGATGTGTTGAGAAAACTAAATCTTGGATTTGCTGATTGTTATCTGGCTTTTAATTAGACTTACCAGCTTTGTATTTGGTTGACAACAAACAGACATATTGTACCTGTGAAATGTAGTTAGCTCTTCACTTTTCTTCCAAATTGGAACGGGAGTTTGTTGAGGCATTATAGATGAATTTGTGCAGGATTTAAATTCCGAGTTTGAATGTTGTGTAAAATAAATCAGAATTCAATGATTTGCAAATCTCATAAACCCGTATTTTATCCACAATGTAACACAGTAAGCATACTAAATGTTTAAACTAAGAAACTGAACCGTTTTTTTTTTTTTTTTTTAATTACATAATTTTGAATTTGATTGCAGCAACACAGGTTAAAAACCTACCAGGGCCATGTTCTCCACTGTGACGCATCTCGTCTTCTTTTAACAACAGCCTGTAAACATCAGGACCTGAGGAGAGCAGCTGCTGGAGGTTCTAAAACCTGTATAAACTTTTTTGCATTGATGGTTCCTTTCCAGATGTGTAAGTTGCCCATACCAGAGGCTCTAATGCACCTCCATACCATCAGAGAAGCAGGCTTTTGACCTGATAACATTCTGGATGGTTCCTCTCCTCTTTAGTATGGAGGATGTGGGGTCTGTGGTTTACAAAAAGATTTTCAAATTTAGATTCATCTGACCTCAGAACAGTTCTCCTCTTTGCCTCAGTCCATTTAAAATGAGCTTTGGTTCAGGGAAGACGCCAGCATTTCTGGATGGTGTTCACATCTGGCTTCTTCTTTGCCTGATAGAGCTTTGAGCCGCATTTGTGGACGGCCATATTGACTTTCAGCCTCGTCCTTTGAGCTCAGACTTCTTCAGATTCTTGAAATCTTTTGATGATATTACGATCTGTAGATGATGGGATATTCAACGTCTTCTCAATTTTTAATTATTTTTTTGAAGAATATTATTCTGAAAATGTTCCGCTGTTGTTAAACAGTGTTTTGCATACTGGCAAACCTCTGCCCATCTTTACTTCTGTGAGATTCAGCCTCTCTAAAAAGCTCTTTTTATCCCCAGTCCTCTCACTGACCTGTTGCCAATTAACCAAATTAGTTGCAAAATGCTCCTCCAGCTGTTTCCTATTCTTACCACTTACCTTTACAGCCTTTTACTGCCCCTGGAACAACATTTTTGTAATGTGTTGCTGATGATGATAAAAAATGTTACAGTTTCTCAGTTTAAACATTAGATATTTATTGTGGAAAAAATAGTTTATGAGATTTGCTAATCATGGGATTCTGTTTTTATTTACATTCTCCACAACAACCCAACTTTTTATTTTTTTTTAGGAACTGGGGTTGTGTCAGACCCATGAGGGGAATAAAAAGCATTCACTGATGTGGCTTGTCAGTGTGCTCCATCACTACGTGCCAACTTCAGATCACTGATATTGTGTAAATATAAAAGTTCGTTCTTCCAAATGAGTCAGACCGGTGTTGTGTTACACATCCTTTTATTTTCCGTTTGGTTTGCCAATTAAAAGGAAACTTATCCAGTGGTTCTGATGTCTGCTTGCAGAGCGACGGTGATAACCAGGATGTTTGTGGGTGTTGCCTCCGCTCTCATTTTGTATTCACGTCTGTGTAAACACAAGATATGGAAAATAGTCCATTTTCCTGTGAATGGAGGCATAACATCTCTAGATGTTCATTTGCAAGAGACAGGCCTTGGACTTGAAGGGTGCGTGTGCTGTTTATGCTTCTCTTGTGCTCTCATTATGCCTGTATGTGATTATACTACTGTAGATGGGAAACTCTAGGAAGATTTTCTGTTTAATTCCAGTGAAGGGAAAATAACCCCCTCCTCTCCTGAGAGAAAATAATACCTGCTTTGTAATGATGGGGTTTATTGTGGGCGAAGAGTGCTGCGGTGGTCACTTTTTTGGTAGCTCAGCACAGCTTAATGTGGTAGCACTTTAAAGACTGGTTTTACCTTGAAGGTGTGCTGACTCAATGATTGTTTTGGAGCGTATGTTTTATTCAGGGGCTGTCATGGGTGTGCTCAGCTCTAATACAGGCAGACATCAGCTGTTTAAAAAGAAAGAAAAACGGTGTATTCCCACGGTGCGTTGAATTTAGGTGACAGGTTTAAAATTAAAGGCCTAGCATACCTTGAAGGAACGCATATTGACTTGAGTTGTAGACTGAAATCATCTTATGATGAGAGATGATGGACTTGTAGCCATTTTGGTCAAACCTTGAAAGAAACGTTGTGTTTATCGTGAGATTTTACACTCTGAGTATGTGTTGTGGATGGCTATCAGCTGCTTCTACACCAAATCTTAGTTCAGTAGCTGTAAAATTGACTGAATTGTAGTTATTTTTGTGTTTGCTAATGTCGATCAGCTGTGACGGCCATCTTGATATGACTTGATTCCAGACGTTCATCAGTTGCAGATATACATCCAGTGATTACCGTCAGCGAGGTTTACTGAAATTAGTCCGGTAGTTCATGACTTATTTTGGGAACAGTCACAGGTAAAGACTTTATCGTCCGCCCTATTGGAGGAAGGGGATCACATTCCTTGTATGAGAAAAATATAACATCAGTCTATTTAAAAAAAACACACATTATTCCAGGTTTGTTTCAGGGTGAGCACAGTGAAACCAGTTTCTGAGAGTTTCACACTGGGGTAGGTAGGTGGTTGCAGAGGTCCGTCTCTACATGTATTAGTCATCATGGCTGAATGAGTGGTGCCGAACAGTCACCGCCAGCTCCCATCATGACTGGTTCCTCACCCTGTCCGGCACCTGTACTCAAATCTAATTTCCCCCGCGTGCTGTTGACTTTGTGCGCAGCTCTTATCTGTACCTGTCTGATCTGCAGACAGCCTCGCACCCCCACCTGTAAACCCAGACTTCTTTTTTTTTTTGAGTCTGTTCTGGGTAAACAGAGATTAACGGGGCTCGTGGTTCTGTCGTGGCTCCTAACAATGGAGAGAAAGATTTTCTCGAGACTAGATAGTTGGAGCGCTTTGCTTATAGCAGACACTGCTTTGCATACCTAAGCTCATTCTCAACAGGTGTCTACGGGAACTGTTGCCACCTACACAAGTTGCAGAAAAACTCCCCACAGTGTGTCTCAGAAGCAAAAAAAAAAAGGGGGGGGGGGGGG
>NC_051453.1:6366735-6384766 GCF_001649575.2 Kryptolebias marmoratus | reverse complement strand
GGGGGGGGGGGTAGAAATGCAGCAAGCAGGAGCCGAGTAACGCCTCAGAATTTTAGTTAACTTGACACAATGTCATCTGATATCACTCTCTTGTGCTGGTGAGCTAAAATTTATCTTGATTTCATGCCAAAACAGGTGAAGAAATTGTTGTTTCTTCCTGTGATTTCACTTTCTCTTCTTAACTTTTAAACATCTTGCCCTGTGTGAGTGCAGCAGTTCGTCAGATCTGTTTCATGTGTGAGTAATCCTGCACACGCTGTTCCGCAGATATTATCTCTGACCGTGTGCGAGTGTATGAATGTCACAGGGATTTCAGATTGAAATTTGCATTTTTGTGAGTGAAATTGAGCATGTTCTTCTCGGCCACATTTTCTTAACTTGTGATTTGAGTCGATGGGGCATCTCTGCAGTCATAGCTGTAGTTGTTGCTAAACTGAAATAAGAAATAAAAGTTTAAAATCATACCCAGAGTATTTAAAGGGTACGGGTAAGGAAGAGTTGCCCCGTGCTCACACGATACAAGTTTTTTATATATATATAGTTTCAGCCTTGCATCCACACGGACCATTTCAAGAAAAAAACTGAAATACACATGAAGTAGACATTTAAAAACCGTGAGAAATGGGAATAGCTATGAACCCATCCCTCCAGCTGTCTTCTGCAGACTGGGCTTTAAATTGTCCAATATGTCCGTTTATTTGGACTGATGCAACTCAGTCAACACTGTCCTGCACTTTCATGGTGTTGTAGTTTAACGTGACGGTAAAAGTTCCACTTTGCTGTCAGCCAAAAAATAAATAATAATAATAATAATAAGAAATTTCACTACTACAACATAAAGCCCCGTCGCCTTTAAGCTCAGGTTGCTGATGTAAATGGGAGAGGAGCAGCAGTCTGACACTGTGCTATTCTTTGTCTCCTTTAGGTCTTTGTAGTCTGTCAGCGAAGTTCTCTACTCCCACCTTCACCGCTCCTGCTTGTGCCTCACTGAATACTGAATGACTCAGCTTTGCCTCCAGCTTTGGTTTCCCCCTCAACTCCACAGAAAAACGTTGAAACAAGTGCAAGATTTTAGTCTCCAGAGCTACATCTGACCTTCGACTGCATGTCTCAAAGCTCCTCAGCTGTCTTGCCTCCCCCCACTTCTCCTCAAACTTTTCCACGTAACCCAAACCACCAAACATTGCTCCATCAAAGGCGCAGTTTGTAGTTGTTCTTCCCTGGTAAAAGGTTTGATCGTCATCCCCTGATCAGAACCCAGCTGGTTCTCCTTCGGTGGGGGAAGGAGGGGAAGGAAGGCTGCTGAGCGCAGTGCCGCTTTCCCCGGAGATGAAGCTGCAGGCCGTCATGGAGAACCTGCACAGGCAGCAGAGGGCCAAGCTCCTGATGGAGCAGCAGCTACAGCAGCAGGCCATCGCCCAGCACGCTCAGGTCCGCAGCAGGGATGACCCGATGGAGAGCCCGGCCCCGGAGGGAGAGCAGGCCCAGATAGCGGCTCTGGCAGCCATGCGAGCGGCCGCAGCCGGACTGCAGAGGGTCTCGGACAGCCCCATGTCAAAGCGCAGCAGCGGCGGCGAGGAGGAGCGCGAAGACGACAACGATGAGGGGGAGGACCAGTACAAGGACATGATGGGCTCAGATGAGGAAGAACAAATGTAAGTACAGTGTTGTGGGGTTAAGTTTTTCAACATGTTCTTAAATTTTGTCTTTCCAACGATGCTGTGTTTGTAACCCACACTCAAGCAGCAAACAGAAATGGGACGAGGGGGACTTTGAAAGTGAGATGGACGAAGACTATGACGATGACCTGGCGGAGGAAGGTCTGCCGACGGGTCACGACGCCGTGGCTCCTGGGAAGGGCATCCTTCTGCTGCCCCACCGCCAGCTACACCCCCATCCGCAAATGTTGAAGGGCCGCCCCAACGTGGAGCAGGAGCCCCGCATCGCCATCCTGCCCGCCCATGCCCCCCAAAGCCACCTGGGGGGGCAGGACCACGGAGAATGGACCTATGAGGAGCAGTTCAGACAGGTGGGACCACGGTGCATGCTTCCTGCTCCTCTGCTGCGTGACATTTAATGAGTTTTACTGCTTAAAAATCACCCAGATAGATATTTTAAACAGATAAAGCTTTGTCAAATCTACACTAGCAGAATTTCTCAAGAAAAGCGTTGCTCTTTTACTTCTTCCAGCTCCTGCAGTCTGAGTCAGGACTGTCCGGAGTGTCTGTTAACGCCTGTTTCTCTTGCCTTTTCTGTTTGTCATGCACCGTTGCCTCTGCACGGCCCGTCAACATTTTTTTCAGTTGATTCAACATGTTGGATCAGCACCGAGTCTGCCTGCGAGCGAGATCACTCTGATTGGCTTTTCAGCCTAATTAATGGACATTAGCTGACAATTCCTGAAAGTCCTCCGCTCTGGCCCACTAAATCAGAACTGCTGCTGACCAGTTCGGCCACATCTGGGCTTCGCTCGCCTCACGTTAAACCTGCGTGGCTTTTTCTCAGCGGCACGTGATGTAATCTGACCGGGGTGAGAAATTAACTGCTGCCAGCAGTCAAATGTTGATCAAACGTAAGCTGACACTTTTCAGGTTGCCTTCGCCGCCTGACAATGTATCAGGGTCCCGGTGCTAAAAAGGTTCTGGTTTAAACAGGTCGGTTTGCTGTGCCGAGTTGGACTGGGAGGTGAGGAAGAGGCTGAGGGGAACGTGGAGGGGGAAGGGTGGGTCGGGGAGTGTTTTAACAGCTCTAACATGCTGGAGTTGACTGTAAACATGCCGGTGGGCTGGATATTATGAGGGAGGCCCTAGTGGAATTAAACAAGCTGTTTACACGAAGAGGCTTCGACTGTCAGCAGCTACGTTCAGATGGAAGACAGCTCGCAGTTAAAAGAGGAAGAAATTAAAGGCCTTTCACGACAGAGTTTTAAGTTAAAATCGTTTTATGTTGGGAAATAACAGAGTTATAGTCGTTTTGGTCAAACCTTGAAAAAAACACTATGCAGTCTGTGATAATTACTGATCTGTTAGAGCTTGAAATGTGTTGTGAGTGACTCTCAGCTACTACCACAGCAAGTTTTATCTTAGCTTCAGTAAAAAAAATCAGTTCAGTGGTTCGTCAGATATTTTGTTAACATTACAAACACACAAATTTCCTAATTTGCTCCAAAGAAAATCAATTCTTTTGCTCAGTTAGAAACTAATTTTCTCCACATTTCTTTAGCAAAGCAGTTTTTACCTCATAGTCATGCGAAGAAATACTTTCTTGTATAATCTAAATCAAATTTAAATCGAGTCGTCGAGCTCTAATCACTGATATTACAGGTGTGCTCCTGCTCGAGAAAACTGAAACTCGTTTCACTTTGAGCGTGTGTGAGACTCCGAACCGCCATTTTATTCAGCCGCTTATTTCATCAGAGAAGCAGCCATTGTTGCAAAACTTCCAACCATAACCATGTTTGACAGAAAAAGAAACCTGCTGATCTTTTTATCCAAACAGAAACTCTCTGCCATTTAAAAAAAAAAGCTTTTATTTTTGTTGCCTTTTTTGGGGGTAAATTATGTTTGCCACATTGCACGCCGCCTGTTTGCGCTTCATTATCAAATCTAAATAAAGATTCTGTAATTTAGGGCCCGTTTCTTGTAATTACAGAGCGTATGGAATATAACTCCTCTAAAACCTACACTCTGCTGCTTTAAATAGTGCACCCCTCCCTCTGTAAATGTTTGTGTGAATGCCTGGACTGGAGAGTGGGAGTTTGTTTACATGTGTCAGGTAGGCATACGGGACATTTTTATCATGACAGCAACCGATCAGACGGGTTTAATGCGGCTGTCAGCTCCAGACTGAGGACACCAAGTATCTTTGCTATAGAAACAATGTCGTCTGATTAAATCCCCTGCCACACCTCAGCATTAGACTAATTATGGAGACAAAGGAAGGGTTTAAAACTAAACTCGCTCACATTACGACAAGAGACTTCATCACGCTAGCTTTGAATGTACAGAATCTGGGATTTTAGATTTGCACAAATTATTCACTTACAAAGGACTAATTCTGCCTTTGGATGATTATAGCAATTAGTTGTAATTACAGCTGCGATGAAGACTGGCTGCCTCCTGATAATTCTAACCCTACGCATCAAAATAGCTGATTTCTGCCTTATTATAGTCTACTGGTATTTTTATTTTGCTTCCGTTTTTTGCTTCTAGACCTGAATTTTGCGGCACCTTTGTGTTATTTGAGGGCTGTGAAAGTTAAATCCACATTTTTAGTTTTCTTTTTTGCGTCACGAGCAGCGTTTAATTCCTAAACCCTGTCCGTGAATCCTGATAAAAACAGTTTTTTGATGCGGACGCCGAGAATCTAACCCGGTAACCAGTGATCAGGCTCATGTTAGCTTTGTGGGGAGAGAAACCAGCCACTATATTAACTTTACACAACACAATAAAATTTATGCATCGCTTCGACACCTGATAGTGCTTCACATTCACCAGCAGGAAGCAGTACGAGTTTCTGATACTTAACTTAAGTATCAGAAACATTCAAATGGTTAATACGGGAAACGGCAAACACACCTTTTTACACAAAACCAAATTGCAGAAATAATGAGAAGTTGTAACAATAGTTTAAATACGAAACATTCAAATGGTTTTCCGTGTTTTTACTGACCAGCTTTCTTTTATTTATTTCTTTTCTTCTTCTTTTTTTTTTTTTTAGAAAATAAAAACACAAACTCTGGCTTTTGGTCTTTCTCATATTTCCCAAAACTTTGCAAATATTTCTGGTTCCCTCCTTGTGTAAAACTAAGTTTTTTTATTTATTCATTTGTTTGCTTTACAGTAGTTTTCTGTGGAGCTCCAAATCCATTTTTGTCTCATAGTTCTGCTTGAAAACCTACAGATCAGACTTCTCCAACGGTGGTTTTTAATCTTGACCTTTGAGCGCTGAAATTTTCCAGAATCCTGAGAGTAGATGTGGAAAAATGTTCGAAGTTAGTTGTTTGCAGTTAATATAATCTGGTTTTCAAAGTTGTGATCCATGACCCATCTCTACCTAAAGGGCCTTATCTTTTAGCGGATGCTTCTTTTATACCCACTCATGACCCCCTCTCCAATAAATCTGCTGCTTTGAAATCATTTCAAATAACCCTAACTTTCTTATTCTGTTAAATTAAAGGTTTGTTTACATTTTGCAAAGACAAATCCTTTTCTCAGTCCTCGACTCTGTTTCATTGATGGCAGAGCATTTTTGTTTTTGTTATAAATTTCCCAACTTTTCCTTGAAGTAATGTTTTATTTTTAATATAATTAACAGAAAAAAACAGATTTTGATGATATTGTGGAATGGAGCAAAAAGAAAATCGCCTTCCTGACAACCTTAAACCTCAGACAACATTTTGACCAGATTCTGGAGCTGAACGTGTTTCTTCCTCCCCCGCCGCCGCTGACGTTCACAGATCAGTTTCTCAAACTGGATTTTAATGATCAGATTTCATCGCCTCACCGGAGCCCGAAGGCGAGCGTCAACAGAAAGCTCCTCGCGTTGTTTCAAGGTGCGGCTGTTTGCCTGCATCGGCTGCAGTGTTTTGGACACAAGCTGAATATGTTGACTTTTTATTTTGGTCTCTTTTATTCCCTTTTTTTTCACATGTAAGCAGGAGTTTTCTTTGTTTTTATTGGTAGACAAGACCCTTATCTGCGTACGCTCACTATATGTGCTTTTATCTGTAATGATCCCAGTTTTCAATCGTTCCAACCTGTCGTTACAAAGACAGAAAAATCGTTCAGAATTTTAAACTCTGTGACTTTCACATGTTCTGTAAGGCGCTTGTTGAGTTTCACGAGAGGCGGGGAGGAAGGGGTTAAAACGGCACGGTTTATTTTGGGCAGGTGGGTGGAGGCTGGAGGAATGTCCCTGATGGAGGGTGATAATGTGGCCACTAGGAACCTCAGATCCTCAGCAGAATCTTTGCGTGCCTCTATCAGCGTGGAGCAGTTAGAGCTCATCCCAAACTGTAAAACTGTCCCCTCCACTCCCCGCGTTAAGGCTGCGGCGTGTGCAGGGCCGCGCGCCGACAGCCACGACTGTCCCCCTAAAGAACGTCCAACAAAATGGATCCAGCGTAAAATACGTGCACGTTGTTGGTGAAGGAACAAGCTTTTGGTTGAGGTCTGCCCCGGGCTCTTTGTGGTTAAGAAATATCAGCAACCCCCGCGCCACCTACCTCCACTCTCGGCTGAAATGTCAGACTAAATTAGACCAAGAGGTGCAGTCTGGTTGATGTCTGATTACACTGTGGTTTTAAGTCAATTAATCAAAATATTCAGGGCCGTTTGCCAGCAGCGGCGTCGTATCTGTCCGTGGCAGAGAGCAGCAGAAATAAATAAAGGACAAGGATTTATACTGATACGAAATGAAACTGATTTGTGCATCTGGTGGCGTTATTTCAGTGATATCAGCATAATATCAGTGCAGCCCGCCTGGATATTTGACTGCCCTTCATATATGTGTCCACAAGACGCAAACATCAGTGTTTTTTAAAATTTCACTTCCTTAAAAAAACAGAAGCTGCTGTTAAACTGCAGGAACTTATAGCCTATATGTTTTTAACCGTCAGCTCCACCAGCAATACGCTGGGAAAGTTTACTTTATATTTCAGTCAAACAACCAATGGGCTGCGAGAGTTAAAAAGGCTACCTTCCTAGTTTTATTTCTCATAAATGGTGTCCAACAAGTTGGGTTGGTTTCGGAAAGTGCTTTTATGTTTTGAGCAGCAACAAAACTACAGGCGGACAGAAGAGAAGAAAAAGACACTTTTTAAAGCCTCTCGATGCAACTTTTTTTTATGGTTTAATATGTAAATTGTCTCCAGTTCATGTAAAGTTGTGTTTAAAACTGCTTCAGGAGCTGTCAGAGTTTGTGTCTTTAAAATAGAAATGACCAACTTCATATTTGTTGTGTAAATATGACTATATTCAGGCTATAAATGCACATAATAATCAGGTAAGAAACAAACACTGTAATAAAAAATATTCGTAATGTACCAATTTGTTTCCATCTTGATATGAACTTTGGATCATAATGTTTCAAAGGGACAGTTCACAGCTTTTAAACCAGGGTTCTGTAAAAAGGTAATATTTTCCCTCTTGTAGATAGCTTTTTGAACAACCGTAATCTGGAGTTTATTTCTGACCAGATTGATAAATTAATGGCTTGTCTGTCTGAGTCCAAGACCAAAGTGGACTGCTGCCATCTTAGAACAACACTAATCATCTAAATTTCATAACTGCTCATTCAAAGGCTTCGTTAGAGGCCTTCATTTTTGCTTTCCTTGGCCACTCCTGCTGAAATATAATGATATTATTCCAGGAAGTGCTACAGTAGCTGCTGCTGCTGCTGCTAATTATGCTATCAAATAACTGTATAATGCTAAAAACAAGGCGACGTAAAGGTTTATAAATTAGTAATTGTATGAATCGCTGTGAAATCTGCTCTGCTTGGATTAGCCGTTATCTTGTCAAAACAAACAGCTGTTTCTCCAAACCGAGGCCGTTAAAAGAGCGACCTACAGCAGGTAACATACAATAAACCCCTCAGATGCAGGACGGAGCGTTTCCTTTTAGTTTTTTCAAGCCCTGATTGTTTGCTGAGCTTCCTTTCGCTTGTTTACATTTCACTCTTGTTAACATCCACATTATTGTTCATCTCAAACCATTTGCTGCATCCAGTTTGAGTGTTGTAACCTTGCCCCCCCCCCTTCTCCTTTTTATAAACCATATCTTCTTCAGGACAGAAATTATCCAGAGGCCTCGCAGCCTTTGAAGTCTCCTCTCCCGTGTCTCTGTCTGTTTTAAACACAGCAGCTGGACAGATGGAGCCCAGATGGACAGTAAAGTAGGGATGTCTTTAAAAATTCATGGCACTCACCATGATCAGTTCAAATGGAGGGAGGGGGTTGGCATTAAACATTAAATTGCTCGGACACACACACACACACACATCAGGAGCCGGGGGGAGGGGGCTGTTAGGGACTACAGGAAGCGTAGCTGGAATAAGAGCCAATTGGGAGCGACACTTATTGGGATTGCCCATCAGGTTTCCGCTGATACAGCTGGCCGATAAGTGCACGGCGAGTTTTTATTCCGCTGCACGGAAGCTTTTTGATCCATGTTGGAGCACACAAAACGAGTATGTCGGACCGTTTACGTTTCGTTTTGTAGAAACTTTATCTTGGCATTGAAGGGACTATTTTTAATCGCCTGGCGGTCCCGATCAAAACGGTGGCCGAGCGTTTTCAGTCCCCAAACTGTGACGATCTGCTGGCTCACTTCCTGTTTATAAATCATCTCCTAAAACACATTCTTTCTCTTTGGCTTTTAACTCAGTCTCAGGCGTTTATTGTTTTATTGTCTTATGGTTTTAATTGTTTTATTGCTTTTATTGTATTTTATTCGGTTTTATAGTTTTGGAATTCGGTGTGTTTTACCTCTTTTTAAAAGTGCTTAATAAAATAAAGTTGTATTGTATCACCAAAAGGTGAAGCTGGATGACAGTGTTTTTGACAACTGAACTTTAAAACGACTCAAATGGCTGAAACTCAGACAATTTTACAGACATTGAGCTAAAATTTGGCGCAGCAGTAGCCAAAACTGACCCCCAACACATGTTCTTCTGTCTGTTAGCAAAATATGTCCCGAACCACTGAACAGATTTTAATTAAATGTTCAGGAAATTATCAGTGGATGTTCTTCAACAAGTGATTGTGGAGTCAACCCATGGCCACCGCAGCTAATCAACATTAGCCAACACAAAATTGGCTACAACTCAGTCAACTACAGATACTGAGCTGAAGTTTGTTGTGGTAGTAGCTTAAAGTTAATTTACAACACGTACTCTGAACGGGACATCTTGTGATATTGCATGAAATTGTGCACAATGTTATTTTCAAGGTTTTACCAAAACGGCTTCATCTTCATCCGTTCTTTACATAAGATGATCTTAGAGTCTAAAACTCTGGCATTGAAAGCTGGAGGCAATATGCATTCATTTAAGGAATGCGAGGCCTTTAATTATCTTGTGATTTGATGGTCAGTTAAGCAACAGATAAAGCAGGAATGCCGGGAATATTTAAATACAGAGTTGGTTATTCCTCAGCACTTTCTCTCCAGTTTTGGTGACCTGGCATTGCAGTTTTCAGGTTCTCCAAAAACTATTACTGTCAGCAGGTTTGTTCGTAAAAATAAAACCCTGCAAAAATGGAACTTGCTTCACATTAATCAAAGGCTAAAAGTCCTTCCTAATTATTTGATCTTAATGAGTGATTTTTCTTGGGTTTTGCTCGATAACACCGAGACAGCACAGTATTTAAAGCTTTATGAGGCACATCATTTGTAGCTGCTCAGTTAAGTGCAGAGTCCACGTCCCCGCAGACTCATTTTGTGAGTCGTTTCTGCGGGGTCTGCAGTAGGAAGCACGGGGGAGTTTTTTACTTGGTTTGTTATCTTGAGTCTGGAGAGACCTTTGTGTGTGTGTGTGTGTGTGTGCAGAAATCTCTGTTTAACAAAATGAAAACACTGGCTTTATGGGCCATGTCTATGTCATCATAACAAACAACCTTAACAACACGGGGGAAAACCTCTGAAAGTCTTCCTGTTGTGAAGAGGAAAAAGAAGCGTCAGAAGGGAGAGGAAAGGGGTAGGTGTGACAGGCAACAAGAAAGAAGTCTGTCGGTTGGCACTGGGCTTTGAACCGTGGCCAAGTAGAGCGTGTAGTAAATGCTCATTTTGACTGTGAAGCACCGCGGAGCATTTGAAACGTGTCCAAGCCCCGGCGTGCTGCATGGAGCTGATGTCAGAAACCGTACAGCCATGGGGATTCTGGAAATTGGCAGGCGCTCAATGCAGACCAGGAGAGGGGGGCTGGAGAAGGAATGTAAACAAAGATTGTGTAAAGGCTGGAGTTAGCTCTTTCATCCTGTCGTTTTCCTTTGACTGCTGCACTTTGTTAGGCAGTATTACTTTTTATTTTTCCCCTAACAGCTTGTAAGGTTACTCTTTAAGCTCCCTCCTGACCTCAGGCTTTCAGAAAAAAGAAGAAATTATTTTAGTAAACTGTCCAGAGGCTCATAAATGCCTCACATTCTTCACCAACTTGAGCACCATTGTGTGTGAATCTTATTATGTCGTCTTCTGTCTTTCTATTAGAAATAAAAGGTTGCTGCTTTATCTTTTTTCCCTCCCTTTTGTCCCCATATAGGAAACTTTTAAATGCAGCCTGTCTTTGTGAAAATGCAGATATAGATGAGCACCAAATGGCTCAAGTTGTCAATAAAACAAAACCTTAAGCGACATCTCTGCGTACAAAGACCCAGCGGTGGGCATTTATTTGAACAAAAGCTCTGCTTAATGTGCTTTTCCCTTCATATTCTTCTGAAAAGGTAGCGAGTGCCGAAAGCCGCCATTCTCTAGGCAATCAATTAGGAAATAGGTCAAACGTAGATAAAGGTACTTAGCAGCACATCTTCAAGGTCTGAGTTGCTCTTTGTCCCGGTGTGAAGTAAAACCGGAAAATAGATTTGCGAGTTTTGAAATGCGTCTGTGAAAGTCTGTGCAGTCAATAGCAGAGCTCCTCTTTTTGTGTCATAAAAGCTTCTGTTAGACTTCTTATCCATAATTGTCACATTTGGCCCTGGTGACTTTACTCGAGCTGCACCGTCTTGTTAGTTTGACAAAAGTCGACCTTTTATGATTGCCTGATCGTAGCAGGAAGTCTGGGCTGTTCGGCTCTGAAAAGTGCTACAGATACTAATAGTCACCAGAAAGAACTGGTCATAAAACCTTTACCCTGTAGATATGTCGATACGTCAAATCAGGAAGGCTGTGGTAGTTCCTAATAAGATTAATAATGATTTCAGTGCTTGTAGATTTACTCATTTTAGGCTTATGTGTGTCGATGTTACCTGAATGTTTATCTCCCTCTGCGAAAGGCGATGCTGTTTTTCATCCGTGTGTTTGTCTACAGCTTTTGCAAAATATCTCATGAATATCAAATGAAACTCACAGTAAATAATCAATGAATGAACGTCTACAAGATGGCTGTCACAGTCAATCAACATTAGCCAACACAAAAATGACAGTAACTCGGGTAATTTTACAGGTACTGACCTGAGATTTGGTGTAATAGTAGCTGCGAGTCGTTCACAACACGTACTCTGAGATCATGCATGACGTCGTTTTTACAAGGTTTGACCAAAACAGCTTTCTTTTACTCCTCTTCTCAGCATAAGATGCTCTCAGTTTAAAACTCTGGCATGAAAGTCAGCGAGCGATATGCATTCCTTCAATCAATGCTAGGCCTTTAACTGCACAAAAGAAGGCCTAATATGTTAAAAAGAACACAGATGCAGACAGTTATTATTATCATTATCATTGCAGACATGCTGGCTTCCAAACGTGTATGTAATGTGTACATTTCAAATTCTTACTAAACCCGGTTGTGTAAATGTTTAAACAGGAAGACAGGCTGCAGCTCCATGTATAGAGAAAGCCCAGAAGTTGCTTTGGGTCAGATTTCGGCTCGTCCACATGTTGCCTGAGGCGGGTTTGGCCACGTGGACGCACAACGTGTCGCTCTTTGATGAGCCACATGGACGGCGTGGAGCTGGGTGGGCCCGATATGTTTTTAAGGTCAGCGTTGTGAACCATTAAAGCCGTTGCCTCGTCTATCCATCACTCTGACTGGCAGCACATACACCCAACCTTGAGTCCCCCCCCCNCCTCTTCCTTCCCCAGTAAAGCGATCCATACTGAGGAGCGGCAGCGTATATAGCAGAATGCCCATTTTTAGTCCTCCCAGGGAAGATCAGCCCTCCGACTCGTGTTTGTGCACCATTACAAACCTTCTCGTGAAGCTTCAGTGACACTGCTATCTCTGTCTCCATCTGTCTGCATTCAGACATTCACTATCAGGACATCTGCTGTGGCGTTGAATAAATACTTTCAGCTTTCACAGAGTCTCATTAGATGATTATTGAGGTCAGACAGTTCGGTCCTTTTAGAGGAAGGTTGGTCCACAGGATCAGTGTCTTTCATAAAGAATCTTTACTTAAATCTTTACCTAAATGAAACAAATCTCTTTCATCAGAAAACCGTGTGTGGTATCGCAAGTCTCTTTATGATCTTAAACTGCTGCTACACCCTCGTCCCCTCCTTTTCTGTCTGTGCAGCTTTGCCTCGCCCAGTTTGGGTATCCATCATCCTGATACTACTCATTAGCCGTGTGGTTACAACATGCATCAGACTCTGAGGGATTTGGGAGAACTTGCTGCTATTTCTGGTTTGTACCCAAACAGCAGCAGCGGACAGGAATAAAGCTCAAGTAATCATCAAACAGATCTCATTCTGGCCTTTTTAATCATGTCAACGGAGAATACTTTTATCTGGTGTTCCTCAGTCCCAGTTAACAAACAGAGGTCTCACTTACAGCATCACACATCATAAAGGAAGCATGTCATCAGTGATCAGAAAATATAGTGGTGTGTTCACACGTCATTGATGTTTTATCGCCTGCTGTTGAAAGCCTAAGGCGGACGAAAATAAATAACTGCTGACAGACTGATCTACCTGACAAAGTAGTAATGAATATGACAATCTTATTTACTTTTGTTCTGTTTGTCAAATGCATGAAAAGGAATCAAATTCCCAAAATGTTTTCATTCGTTCTTCCCTGTTATTTGTTTTTGGTACGCGTTTCCCCATTCATCACCCGCTAATCAAACTAAGCAGATCTGTGACAACTTTGTTTGCTGTGAGCAGGATGTCATTATCAAAAGATGTGAGGATGTTGTTGTTTTCTTTTCTTTTCTTTTTTTGAACGAGAATAATGTAAATAAAAAATGTCGCTGTTTTTACTGTTAATATCAGAACTTTTTAGAGTTCAAACTGAGCTGTCTGCAGCAACTAAAAACAACAAAAAAGACACGCAAATTAAAAATATTTAGGTTAGTCAATTAAGAAAACAGATGCTTATTAAACTTAGATATCTGCTAAATAAAGTAATAAAACACTAAAGTCTGATACGGAGTTCCCTGCATGTACGTGAAACAGATAAATATGCATGACAAGTCTCTATAAACGCGCATTTTTACCGAATCCATCTTTGTCGGTCCTGACCCGTCACCCTCCCCCCCACGAGCGCACAATTAACACCAACAACAGAGCTGTCACACGCTGAACATCGCTTTATTGACAGGTAGGATCAAAGGCATCATAATCCTGACTGACTGCCTGAAATCGTGAATTCAAACGCATCGACTCGACCGAGGATGAGGAGCCAGCAGCTCTGTCAACACGAACAGCACCGCTGTGGCAGACTCCAGCCCAAGTCTCTTTATCTGAGGGAGTCACATTTGCACCAAAGTAAAAAAAAAATATGATAAGAACGTTGGAAGAGGAAACCAATGAAGGTGGTGGAAGTTCAAAAGCTATTAAATCAAACCACATGTTGGAATGTGCCAACATGTGGCGTCAAACCAAACCAAAATGATTCACACGTCGCCCGTGGCTACTATATTGTTTATATGACAGCTCAGGATTTTCTTAGTCACCTTTTTATGGTTATAATTAGGCAAAGCATACAACTCCATTGTGTCCTGTTCTATTAAAGTTTGTCTGCTTCATGTTCAACCTAATTAGAATGAAATATAGAGTTTTACAAACATACAATTTGGGGAAAAAAAAAGGAAATTTCAAGGCTTGGCAGATCTTGTAGGAATGCACATCACCCGCCGCCTTCGATGCCAGAGTTTTAAACTAACGTGATGTTATGTTGATAAATGACAGAGCTGTAGCTGTTTTGGTCAAGCCTTAAAAATAATGTTATGTCACGCTCAGAAGTCAGCTGTGGCAGCCATCTTTAATAGGGTTGACTCCAAGCACGTGCAGAGGCGGGCTGAAACAGCGGTGGGTGATAATGAGACGACTCTTCATACCAGTTTGGGTGAAGAGGGTTGTTGAGTCAGCTGGGAATAGTAAAGATAAAGAACCGACACATTTATATTCACGTACATGAAACTCGTGTATTTAAGAAGAACTAAGAAGCAGCATTATCCTTCGGGGCTAAAACTTTGTATATTTTAATGTTATTGTGAGGACACTGAGCAGATCCTGTCTGTTTCGTTGTGTTTGTACATTAATGACAGTCGTAAAGGGGCTTTGGCCTCGAACAATGCAGTGTTTGAATATGACTGATCATGTGTTTGTGTGACCCCCCCCACCCCTCCCCTGCCCTCCATCCCCCCACTCCGACTGTGTACATGTCAGGATATTTTTCACCTCCTGTTATTCTCACAAACTGGCTACAGGAGACGGTCCACTTCTCATTGTCATCTATCAGAGTTAATCTGACTTAGTCATGCTTAAACACAACCACAGGAGGCAGCGGCATTTTTCCCATTCCAGTCAAGCAAGGCAATAAGAAGAAAACAAGTTTGTACTAATCTCTTTCATGAGAAAGAAATCATCTGAATGACTTGGATTAATTGTTGTTGTGAAACTGCCCTCTCTGCGTTAGGTAAAAGGGGATTTGATCTGCGTGTTTCCAGCTGTAGAAACTATTTAAACATTTCCATTAACCTAAAATGCAGACTGGAGGATAAAACACACCCAGAAGTTATCACCCTGTAGTTTCAGAATTGCTTGTAATCCTATTTAAGGTGTGTTCATTACCATAGCTGCTTGCAGTCACAAACCAAACAACTGCAGTCAGTCGCAATCTTCATTTTTTTTTTTTTTTTTCACGGAAACTTATCTCAGATTGTAATCCTTTAAAGCTACTTGTTGCAAAATCATGAAGACCAGATAAAAAATAAAGTTATAAAGGAAGAAACAAAATCTGCACATAATCTTTTTCATATCAAAAGTGATTGTGATTGTGTCTTTAAATTAAAAAAAATTGAGGCCAAATGTTTACGTATAGAAAGAGCCGAAGTGACTGAAAATAGGTCAAACAGTAAACTTAACGCCCATATTTGTTTACCTAGACAGACCACAGCCAGCCTCATGTAGGTCAGGTGACCCATGCTTCCACAGGGATTTTGACAAATTCAGCAAATGTTTTGTTTACATTGAGCGCGTACCCGCATTTCAGAATTGAGTTTATTCCAGTAGTTTTCCAAACTGCACCGTTTTATTCAGTTCAGGAAAACTTTTTTCACGTCTGATTTCATAGTTTGCACCTTTAATTCTACACCAGACAGAACTTATCTACTTTATCTGCAAGATAAATTAGTTTCAAAGCGACAGGATTTAGGTCAGACATTTAAAAAAAAAAAAAAAAAGGAAGATAAGAAGTCATGCAGACGTAGAGCAGAAACAGAGCCTGGCTAATGGCTGTTTTTCTACATGTGTGTACAAGTTTGTGTCTGTTAGCCTCAACAAAAGGTGATTGGCAGGTGTAAGGGAGCATGTAGGTGATACCCCGGTCTTCTCTGTTTTTGGTTTTTAGTTGCAAAGGCTCTATTGTGCGTTATGTGACACTGGTGTGCCAGCACGACTGACAGCCATTTGCATTAATGGTTGAGTGACCCTCCCCCCAAACACAAACACTCATACATTCTGTTACCACCTTCGCTGCCTCTGCTGCTGCCTCCGAGGCCGTAAAAAAGGCTGCTCTTTGGTTACTGATTATTTGCAGTATAAGGCCTGTTTATAATTTATCTGCAGACATTCTGTCGCTGACCTACATACATGCTCGCAAATTATCAGACAATTTATCTGACGTTGGGAACTCTGTCTGTCATCATTTGTGCGCCTAACCAAAAAAAAAAAAAAAAAGCTCCTTTTTGAGTTGACTTCCACAAGCAGATCTATAAAACGTCTCAACGAATCATATGATTAGAAATCTTTATCTGCCTGCCGTGAGGTTTTCTGTCGCGGAGGAGTTGGTCAAGGTGTGTAAACCCTGCTTTACCAGTTGGCCCAGTTTTCTTGTAGTTTATCTAGTTTCTTATTGTTTATCTGACTAGCAGAGCTTTAAGCCAGGAGCAGGGGCCCCCCCGTCCCTACTATAGACTTGAAAAACCTATAGCGGCCGCACCCTCGTCAGCCTGATAAAAGTCTGTGTGGCAGGGGAGTTATAATTTACACAAGGATTGTATTTGTGGAACTGAGAGAGGGGGGAAAAGTGAGGACTGAAAAAAAAAACAAGAAGAAAACAGAGAGAGGGGTCAGAGGCACTGAGGAAATATACTGCATATGTCAGACAAACAATGGGGCATAGTGAGGGGTGGGGTGTGGCAGTGGTCTTGCCAGTTGGACGGCATCCTGGTTGATTGTGTTTTGGTTTCATACCCTGCTTGTGTTCATTCAGCAGAGACTCGGCTGCCTTCAGCTCCACGAGCGGCTCGGACACGAGCTGCAGGTCGACGTGTTGAACTCCATCTATGGCTCAGAGAGTGCAGCTGCTGAGCACGCCCTGTTTCTCACATTTACATGGGCCGCTTGATTTATATTTCCTAAGAATAATAAGACTTCCTTTACCCCCCTCCCCAACACACATACGCACACATACCCATACCAACATATAACCCTGTTATTTTAAGAATTTGACTTCGCAGCAGTGATAGATTTGTATCATGAATTAATACCATGGTTTGACAAGTTTAAATTTAATGTGAGCTGACTGAAATACAGAGACTTGGCTGCTAAATTAAACACTTGTAACCTCTTAATTCATTTATTAGTACTCTGAGCATAAGTGCTTTTAGGTTGAGGTGTCTAAAAAATTAGTTTTAAAGGTAATTTGTCATTTGCTCTTTATTTTCTGGAGCTGCCTTTTCCTGTTACAGGTATGTTTACTTGTCTGTCACAAGGTCAACGTGCAGACGGATGATAAAAATCATTCACACTTGAGCTCAGTTTAGAATCAAAGGTTGATCTAATGTTCATATTTTTGGATTGTGATGCAACTTGACAACCACAGCAAGACGGTGCATTCAAGGTTTGGGTCACGCACACCTTTATATGAGAATAATTAAAATTTTTTTGTTAAACATCACCCGTCCTTTGTCCAAAAACACACCTCGATTAAAGGCTTAGTGTTCCTCGAAGACATGTATATTGTCCACAGCTTTTCATGTCAGAGTTTTAGACTAAGGCCATCTTGTGTTAAGAAATCAGAGTTGTGGCCATTTTGGTCAAACCTTGAAAACGACATGACGCACAATCTCATGTAATATCTCGAGTTAGTGCTCGGAGTATGTGTTGTGAATAACTGTCAGCTACTACAACACCAAATTTGAGGTCAATAGCTGTGAGTTATAGCTGTTTTTGTGTTTAAGATTGCTCTGCTGTGGCAGCCATCTCGACTCGGATTAACGCCAAAAGTTAATCATTCGTAGATGTCAGCTCAGTGAAACAAGCCGTTGGGTTATTCATGAGCTAATGGGACAGACAAACGCACAGACACAGGCAAAAACATGATGGTGATAAACATAAACATGCTGGTGCCGCATACTGAACTCTACACAAATAAAACTGCATGTTTGGATCGGACGCGGACGTAACAACTGGAGTCATTTGGATGTGGGTCACATGTTTGTAGTTACAAAGAAGGCCACTGTGCCCGAGCCTGTAAACACTGAATGAGACTGGAAACTGGATATCCATGAGTAAGACAGATACTTTGAGTGTGTGTGTTAACACAGTTCACACTCCGCCATCAGCTCCTTGGGTGAGCAGGGAAACTACGGCCCTGATCAACCTGGCGCCTGTCGATTTTCTCATTTCTGTCAGGGACAAATCATCATGTGAGAAATGCAGCTTTAACTGTTTTTTGTTTTTTTGTAGTTGCAACCCTCCACTCTTCATTACACCAAACAGAATATGCTCCGTCACTGCATCTTGTGGGTTCGAGGGAGGGGCTGAAGCGCTTCCACCACACTGCAAGGCAAATATTTATTGGTGTGATTAGGACAGAGAGACTGAAAGAGGAATAGGGAGCAAATAAAGCAACACTGGGGGGTGGGGGGGTG
>NC_051453.1:6319161-6366700 GCF_001649575.2 Kryptolebias marmoratus | reverse complement strand
AACGGGTAATTTCTAAGATTTATGGCACGGCACTTCACGAAATGCATGCATCCTGTAATTAAAACTCCCCCTTCGCCTCCAGCAGGCTTGTACATTAGCTGGCATCCCCCCACTGCAACGTCCACCTCAGCCCTGTTTGGTCTCACAGTCCCCACCCCTCTGACCACCCCCACCCCTTGACCACTAGATAATAAGATCCTACAGCGGCTTGGAGTCACTAATGAGGGCTTAATGCTGCTGTAAGGAGCAGTGTGTTAGTAAGAGGGCACTGCTGTCACCGCTGAGCGACGAGCCTTTCGTTTTCATTTTTATCTTTCAGAAAAATGCAGTTTATGGTGACGTGACGGCAGACCAGAATCAGCCACAGTTCAATAAAAGATCAATTATTACATGTCATTCAAAACTTAATTAGATTTCTTTGGGTGTTGCGTATTTATTACTCCAGCTGTATAATTATTTTCCCATACGTAAGTTAAATTAAACCAGATTCTCTGAATCATTTATGTGCTGTTTGTTTTTTAAGAAGTTATGCATCCTGAAGGTACTCATTGTAAATTATTAACTATATCAAATGGTGCAGTTTGAAAAAGTTTACTGCGGTGAAATGTGGGTACGCAATCAGTGTAAACAAAGCACTCGCTACAACAACCCCTCGGAAGCTTGTCTCCTGTGGTTGACCTACATTAGGCAGACCGTAGTCTGTGCAGGTAAACAAAGATGGCAGAACCAGACAGTCGCACAGTAGAAGAAGAAGATGTTTGGGTGGAAATAAACGAGTGAATCTGCAACATTAATTGTTAAATTAACTTCTTTTTTTCCACCGGTCTTTATGACATTCCAGTGAGGACATTTAACTGATTTTCTTTAACATCCCTTTTGGGAATCCTTCATTTTTTAGATTTTTTTTGTTTTGTTTTGTACAACATCTATGGAAAATGGCAGCCCCGAAGAGTGATTTCTCAGTTTGGAAATTGGCACATTCGCAGCAGCATAAATATAAAATCAATACGAGAATACTTACAATACACGTGAACTCACAACTTTATATTTAAAGATTGCGTATAAATAACACAGAAATTGTTTAATGCAAATTAAAAGAACTGCCAGTGACCGAGAGGGGAATAATCCACCATTATGCGTTCTGCCGTCATACAAAAGAAAAAGTTCTTGTCCGTTTTTATTCTCATGTCTGTGTTGAGGTGAGGTGGGTGATTTCCTGAAGTGATATCAGATGTTTTAGGCAGCGGCCTGCGTCACGAAGCTTAGCAGAGGCTCGCTTGCTAACTGCAGGCTTCTCTTATGGCTCTATAGTAATAATATGCTTGGGTTTTATTTTCTGTGGTTTTTGTGCGGTGGTGCTCAGTCGCACATTGTGTTTCGCAACCTGGTATTTTCAATAACACATCATGAAACTCTGTGACCTCACTCGGGCTCTGTGATGTTGTTGGTCCTGTTTATCAGGGCCGTAGATGTGATCCACTGTTGAAGGGTGAAGGCGGCGGCGGCGGCGCTCACGAGGGAGACTTAAGGTTTGCAATAAATGTGTCCTAAACAGAAAGATCTCCTTATCGCAGCCAATAGGGGCAGAAAAAAAAAAGGTTCAATGGCCCTACTGTACCACCGCCCACCCCCCGACCTCACCCGAGTGGGCGCCTCACTTTTACTGCTAACTTTCACTGAACTTTCCGGAGCCCGGGACCCCGCCTGCAGCTGGACCCACATCAGGTTCTCATCAAGCCGCACGCCTCCTCAGCATTTCTCCGTTTCCCTCGCTGTCATCTCCTCTCAGAAGGGATAAATGTCTCCTTTCACGTTTGACAAATATTTTCATTTTTCTTTATCGCCCGCCGCCAAACGCGAAGGCGATGTTTTTGCCTGCGTGTGTGTGTTAGTTTGTCTGTACCAGGACTTTAATGAAACTTTCATGTGCGTCTACAGCCAATTAACTTTCAGACTCAACCCAATTCAAGATGGCTGCCACAGCTAATTGTCCATATCCTACACTAAAATGGCTATAACTGGGTGACTTTTACAGATATTCAGCTAAAATTTGGAGTGGTAGTAGGTGACAGTCCTTTAAAACACGCACTCCAAGCACTGACAGCTAATGTTATTTTTAAGGTCTCATTTTTGCCTAAAACTCTGGCATTAACTTATTTGGTTACGACACATTTTGGTGCTGATTGTCATACCTAAAAGACTGGGACTGACGTCATTTTTTCATAAAAGATTCTTTGTGTATTGAAACCGTACACTCTGATCTCAGTAATCAAATGTTGTGTCCTAAAATATTTGTTTTTCTTCATCACTAAGGCAAACCTGATGCCTCTTTATTAACTTCCCTCCACCTTCTGTCTCCACAGCTCTATGAATTGGACGGGGACCCCAAGAGAAAAGAGTTTCTGGACGATCTCTTCAGCTTCATGCAGAAACGAGGTGCGTAGCAGCTGTCCACGTGGGAATCTTTTTAAACCCCTGAGCGCCGTCTTATTCTATCAAGAACGCCCTATCAGTTCCAGCTCTTATCTTGTTATGTTATATCTGCTCGATTTATCCCAGCCGGAGCCATCAGCCAGACTTAATAATTATATAAAGACAGGATGATCGCCCTCCCCCTTCTCTGGCTGACATCTAACACAGCACCATCTTCTCATCTTTCACTGGGATGGGTGGGGTCTTTATTCATGTCAGAGATGATTGCTTCATGGTGCCACAGCCACTCGTTCCCAGGCTGTAACTAGAAGCTGTATCAAAAACCTGGGCATGGACTGTAACGTCAAACGGACACATTTCTGAGCACGCTCGCCTCGGCCGCTCTTTCTTTATGAAGCGTTCGCCGAGCAGCCGTTTGAGACGACACCTTCGCAGAGGCCCTGTTGGTGTCACAGGTGGGCTCAGAGCCGGTGTTATCACATCGCTGCGGGGGGGGGGACATGTGGTCACAACTGAACAACCAGAACAAGCTTTTTACAGTGTTACCCACCACCAGTGGGTGGGTCTGTCGAGTCTGCTCTGGGAATCTCTGAGCGCCATCTGTAGGCTAAAGTCAGGATTATTTAAACTGAATAAATGTTACAATAAAGATATATATCTAAGTTTAGCATTATCTGTTGTTGCATTAAAGATAATGTATCAAACAGGTAATTTTTTAACGATAAAAACAACTTTTAAGATGTTAACAAGACAGTTTTTAATAATTAAAATTGATGCAAAAAAATTCCAGGTGTATGTTGAGATTTGCCTCAAACTTATTTTACATTTAATCATCCTGTTTTTAGTTACGTCGGCAAGAAAAATACATTATTTTACTTGGGAGAGAAAAACACTATTGAATAAGTTGTTTTAGTTTTATTAAGTACAATCTAATACTTTAAAAATGAATTATTATTACAGAGACAACATTTATTATTTCTTCTTAAAACAGAGTGTTATCGTAAGTTCTTGGTTTTATTTAATGCAACATCATTAAACTTTAATAAACCAGATATATTTAGCTTAAAGCCTGCAGATGCTCCAGTGTCTGTTTTTTTTGGGGGGGGGTACAGCCTTATTATCTGTATTTTAGTAGTTGTTTAATGTTTTAGTATTTCAAGCTCAACAATCTCACCTGTCGCCATGAAAGGTGGGCAGTCGTGTCATCGCCATCGCCTGTGTGTTTGCGTGGGTTTATCTGTATATCTGTTAGCAAAATATCTTGTAAAACCACTGAATGGATTTTAATAAATCTCTCAAAAAGTAACATTTGGATGTACGTCTACAACTGATTACCTTTTGGAGTCAACTTGATTCTGGATGGCCTTAGCTGACAGAAAACTAGCTTTAATTCAGTCATTTTTGGTGATATTGAGCTAAAATTAAGTGTGGTAGTAGCTGAGAGTCATCCCTGACACATACTCTGAACAGGCTGAAAAAAATCTTTGTTTCACATGATGCACGCCTTGTTTTGAATTCTTGACGGAAAGTCTGAACGTAAACTGCCACAACACTGTTTTCATTATTTTCTTGTGCTTATTTTTTGTTTGTTTTTTTGACGTTTCTCCTCTTTGTGTGTGTTGTTGCAAAAGGATCGCCCGTGAATCGTATTCCCATCATGGCCAAGCAGGTCCTGGATCTGTACATGCTCTACAAGCTCGTGACAGAAAAGGGCGGCCTGGTGGAGGTCATCAACAAGAAGCTGTGGAGGGAGATCACCAAGGGACTCAACCTGCCTACCTCAATCACCAGTGCAGCCTTCACCCTCCGCACTCAGTCAGTACAAACCAACACCTTTTCATCTCCCTTATCTGAAATTAAGCAAAGGTGGTTGTGTTTGTAGCTCAGAGCTGTTATCTGCTATCGACGCAAGTCAAGTTTTTATAACTTAAGGTAGCCTTAACTGTCGAAGCTTTAATCCTTTAATCCTTGTTCTGCTCGGTGTCTTTCTGCTAGTGATCGAATGTAAACAACTACTTTGTTTTTCAAATTGACTTGTGTGTGTTGATGTAATTTCCTGCAGTTGATTCAGGCTGTAGGATGTTCCCGCTCCCAGATAGGAAACGATCAGATCAGATCCCTAATCTCTCCTTACAGCAGGCTTGTCGGCACCTGGTTGGAGCTGAAATGGATTTCAGCTTCAGGCTGAAGCTAAACGCCCCCAGAAGCACTCGTCGTTTCTTTAAGAGCTTCTTATTTAAACAACTCTGTTGGTTTCAGATACATGAAGTATCTGTACCCGTATGAATGTGACAAGAGAGGTCTGAGCAACCCCAACGAGCTTCAGGCGGCCATCGACAGTAATCGACGGGAGGGCCGGCGACAAAGCTTTGGCAGCTCCCTCTTCACATACTCGCCCAACGGGACGCCCACCATGCTGTCCTCGCCAAAGGTCCCCACACCCAGTGTGGGCCTGACGGTGGGAACCAACGGAGCCTCGCTGACCTCCATCCAGAAGATCAAGAAAGGTGGGAAATATCCACAGCAGGAGGGCAGAAAGTACTGAATGATTCATTTGTTTTAATCTGACTCACTGCCTCAGATTTAAAATATTGAAAACAGACACAAGTGGGTTAACTTTAGCTGATCATTTGATCTTAAATTACATTGAAAAATTTGACCAAAAAATCATAAAAAACTAATTTTGCATTCAGCAGTTCATTATCACTCCAGGTAGTTCTTGGATGACGTCGGAGGACAGGCAGCTCCAACCTTTTTAAAAATCAAACCAGAAGATTAAACATGAGGAGAAACTAAACGGTCATTTAAGAGATAAGAGATTGAGTTTATTTGTTTCTTGTTGGAACTCTTTCACAAAAGTTTAAGAAACACAGCTGATGTGACTGGACAAAATGCTCCAGTTCTGTCTCATCAGTCTCAGAAACTTTGGTTCTTTTCTGTATGCATTTTGATGAAATCCAGTCTGGCTTTTTTTACGTGTTTCCGCCTTCCTGGGTCTTCTTCCATGGAACTCATTATGATTCAAAATGTAACAAAAAGGGGCGTACCTTGACCTTGGAGTTCAGCTTGAACGGTTTTTGTTGGTTTTCTTGGCTCTTCTTTTGGCATCCACACATCCTGATCAACCTGGGGTTGCATTTTCTCTTGCGTCCACATCCTGGGAGGTTGGCTGAAGTAAGCTGAATGGCTGAAGAAAAGCTTAAAGGAACCTGTGGTGCTAATTAAGGTCAAACACTTGACTATAATAAAAAGAATAAGAGTTTCTTTAAGGGTAGCAACAAATCTGTCCAGTCTTGTTTAGCATACCTTTGTAAAATAAACAACAAATCATTTATTTTCACTCTTTTATGGATTACTCTGTCACATGCTAAAGGCATGCGGATATATATGAGGTCATTTGTTCCCAAACCGTTCAACGTTTGACCCAGAAAATATCCGTGGGACACTCGTGACCCAAAATGTTTTTGGTTGAAGTCTTCTGGACAACTAAACGAGAGCATAATGATACCATTAACTGTACCAACAACCATTAGATTACTTCTCTCCTTAGATATAAACTATGTTTTTCATCTCTTGGAATAATTACTGTTATTAGCAGTCATTAAAAACAAAATGATAATATCTGTAGATCATATCAAAACCCCTAAGTTGATGTTTTATGACCCAAAATGGAGTCCAAAACCAGACTTTGGGAACCACTGCATTAGATAATTGCTTCTCAGTTAATCCATTTTAAAGGAAATGAAGCCTTGTTTCAAATGTCTGTAAATATCTGCTGTTGAACTGCTGCTTTGGTCGGGCGAGAAGAGATGTTCCTCTGTCCAAATAAAATACAGATCTGCTTGAGTTCACCTGACTTCAACTTTCCCCCCTTTTCTCTCTCTGTTTGGCCAGAAGAGGAGGGAGGCCAGCCGCTGCCGGGGATCGGCGTGGCCCGTCTGCCGGTGGGGCCCATCCCGAGTCACTCTGTGGCTGCCGTGCAGGCGGCAGCAGCCCAGGCAGCGATGGCGGCTCAGGTGGCAGCTCTGGAGCAGCTGAGGGACAAACTGGAGGCCGGGGAGCCGCCAGAGAAGAAAATGGCTCTGCCTGCCGAGGAGCACCAGCGGCTGCTGCAGAGAGCTCTGCAACACAACCTGCTGGCCATGACCGCGCAGATTCCCATGAACATCCGCATCAACAGCCAAGGTACTGAACCCGCAGCCGACTGTCTGAGACGTTCAGCTAAACCTGAAACAAACAAAGATATGAATAAAGTCTCCTCTGCTCTGTGCATTTAGAAAACTCTTCTTTAACTACTGCATCGTCTGAGTTTGCAAACATTTTGATTTCATAAGTTGATTTAGTTTATTATGTTATGTGAAGGTTGTTTTAAAACTTGTGTTGACCTTTCAGGCAAACAACTCTACTTCATTAAAGTAGGAATGATCTTTTTTTAATTTAATGCTGCCTTTATCTTTGTTACATTTAAGGAAGTTACTTATTTCCTTCCTTGTGGCAGTCAGGTTATAGAAGATGGAGGTATAAATTCAAAAGTTAAATACTTATTCAGTTTGCATTTATTAGAAATCCATCTGAAGTTCTTTAAAATCCTGCTCTGTGTCTGCGCTGCATTCAGCTTTACACCCAGTTAGTCTTTAAAAACGTTTCTATTATTACACGGTAAAATCAGCTGAAAGACAAAAATAAAAAAATCCCCATTGTGTTACTAAATTACAGCTGTGGTTGGCATCATTGTTAACTGCAGCTTTCATTTTTAGCTGTCTGATCTCTGGATTTCACACATCTTTCCCTCTTTGCAACAGTTACCATCTCAATACCTTTCTGTCATCTCACCACAAACCACAGCAGCCAGCAGTGAGGAAGAAACCCATTGCCGGCCTATATGTTGACCTGTTTAGCTTATAGAAGCAGCATGCATGCGTACATGTGTTTGTCTTTGTGGGGATTCTCTTCTGCAAGCAGCGGCTTTGATCTTATAGCAGGGTTTGTCTCGGTTACTGACTATCTGATGGAGCACGCAAACTGTTTCTCAGTAAGTGTTACAGGTGAATTCAGAGAAATGTTCTTTAGGAGATTTCTGAAAGAGATCTCGTACGAGACGTTTGTGCCATGGGAAGCCGCCGAGCGCCTTCTCACATTTGGTTTATGAGATTTTAAGAGAGACGTCAGATTCGGACTTGTTAAAACCAACAAAAAAAGGCACAACAAACAAAATTAAGAAACTGTTGTCTTCCTGACAGATGGCAGGCAAGACTCGGCTCTGAACCTCACCACTAACGGCACAAACAGCATCAGCATGTCAGTGGAGCTCAATGGAGTGGTGTACACCGGTGAGTACCCCTGTCATGTGGGACAGGATGTACAGCTCATCACTTCCTTCCTTTTTCATTAACACCCCCTCCACATATGATGTATATTTATTCAGGAGAAAAGCCTACTTTCTATTTCCTTTGCAAGATTTAGGCGTTCATTGAGATCCAAACGGATTTCGTGTTGGCATAATTTAGACGTTTGTTGCTTTTAACAACAAAGAAGCCAGCAGGCGTCGTTGCCAACACCACTTATATTTATATATTCATGCATTTTTATGAAATGCACATTTCTTTTAACAAATCTCCTTGTTTATCATTTATTTTCTGTCTGAAAATACGTTGTGGTTGCGTTGTGTTGACTTAGTGCAGACAAGGCATGAAGTTGACCACTCCTTTTTCTTTTGCATGAAGTTAAGGTCCAGTATACTTTAAGCAAATGAGCAGCTTTAACAACAAATACTCGCCACCTGTGGAAACTCCCGACGATCTAAAATGGGATTTCATCGCCACGCGATTTTATTCCTCACCTCAAACGCATTTCAGCGAGCTGTTTGTGTCATGTTAGCTTTTAATTCATGTCTCTTAGTGTTTAAAATGTTTTAGCAATGCTTAAACAAAGAAAATACAGATAAATGCCTCGTTAAAAATGACATTTCTACGTCCGCTGGTGAAAGAAGTGAAGCATTTAGAACAAAGATAATCATCAGTTCATGTGGAGCGCCATGAAATATGATCATGTATGATCAATTATTTATATTATTATATCATCATTAATAATATAGGATTGCTGGGATCCATATTATTATTAGTATCAGTTACTTTGTCAACATGTGGGATTTATAAAGAAAAAAAAAAAAAAAAAGTCATTCTAGTAATCATGAGAAGGAAGGAAATGAGTAATTATTAGTTTCTAAATAAGACTAAATTAGATTATGCTCCTTCCTGCTCCTTTTTGAAGATGTTAAGAACTTATTGACTCTTCATTTATTGGTTAATTTTTATTATTTTCTTTATATTTTTGTTGTGTTTATTTGTTGCAAATTGAAAGATGTTCAAAAAGCCTTATTAATCAATCAAAGCTGATCCTTCAAAGTTGAAGGAAGTCAGCGGTTTTGCTTAAAAATGGATTAAAATCTTGTTTTTTTATGAATTCCTCTTGTAAAATTTTATTCAGGTGTACAATTTTTAAACACAAAAATCTAAATGATGACAAAAAGGTGACAAAAAGGTGGAAATACTGTAAAATGTTTTGATCTGAAATTCAATTTACTGAACTTTATTTTGTTTTTATGTGCATTAAATGACAAAAAAATGATGATCAAATATCATGTAAATAGTTCTGATCAGAGTTGTGTGAATGAAATTTGACTTTTTCCGGACATAAATTTAAACATTTTAATGACATTTTGTGATATGAAATCTACTCATTTTTGTTTTGTTTTTATGTGAATACAAGGATAAAAACATAACAAACATATATGTGAATATTTGTTCAGAGTTTAGAGCATTACAAAAAGAATTACAATTATTATAATAAAAAAGAACTAAAACGTGTTTTGAATCCATTGTTTTCTATAAGTCGTGTGAATGTGACGTGGCACATTAAATCATTAAATCCATTACTTTTATAAATTATCATTACTGCCTGTGATGTTGTCTGACTATAACAAAGCCAAACTATTTTGTCAGGATATGATAGTTTCTTTAAATTACCACAGATTTCCATTTAGTGACCATAAATTCCCACGACTCACATGGAAAGTTTCCAACCTGGAACATTTCCAAAAATCTGCAGCTTCTCATAAATGAAAATTTTCTACCTCTTTGTAACCCTAATTGTCTCTGACTTCTGGTCAAAACTAGCTGAAAATGACTTATTTATGGGTAAAAATGCAAAATATTTAAAATCTCTTGCTTCCTGTTTGTTTGCTTAGTTAATCTGAGTTTATGTTGTATTTATTCTTTTAAAATAGCTCGCTGTATTCCAACATTCATTGTTTTTTTTTTTTTTGGTTTTTTGTCTGTCTAGGTGTTCTTTTTGCTCAGGCAGCAGCAGGGTTGGCCTCGTCTGGAGCGTCTGCGTCGTCCCTCTCCAACAAACCCGTCAGCGGTCGCGCCGCTCCTCCTCCGCCGCCGCCGCAGCAGCAGCAGCAGAACACACCTACCTCAACCTCCAGCAATCCGTTGTCTTAACAAACTCCCACCAGTTCCACTTTTCTTTTTTTGTTTTGTTTTGTTTTTGAATTACCACGCTAAGAAAAAAAAAAAAAAGCCAAAAAGCAACCTTATTTTCTACATCATCAATGCCAAAAAAAGAAAAACAAACAAACAATAAAAACAAAGAAGAGAAGAACCGTCATCAGTACAGAAACTGAAACTCAGCTCACTTGAAGTACACTATCTCAGGTTTTCTCTCACAAACTCATCTCTTTTTGTTCTTCATCGCCAAAAGAAATATCCCAACTGAGAGCCAGTATATGCTAAACTTCTCATTATGCACAACCTGTGAATTATTTATTTCTGCATAAATGTACAGATTATTGGAGAACAACAGAGAAGGTAATAACTAGGAAGGCTAAAGCGTTGTTTACACCCACAAACACAGCTACTGACTGACAATGATGTTATATCCTCCGGAGGAGAGATCTGTTTTTATTTTAACCTTTCATTGTCATTATTCTCTTTATTTTGTGTTTTATCTTTGAAATCTTTAACAACCTTTTCACTGCGGAAAAAAAAAAAATATATATTTAGAATTCTTTAAAAAAACAAAGTAAGAAGTATGAATATTCTCTATTTTTAATCAGAAAAGCTTTAAAAGGTATCTGTTTTTTGTTTTGTTTCGTTTCGTTTTTTCCTTCAGGGCATATAACAATGTATGGTCGTGACCTCATTTTGTGTAAAAACCAGATAACCTTATTCACATGGCAGCCGTTGTGGATTTCTGTGTGAGAGAACAAGTTTTAAGTGCAGGTTTTTGGCTCTGGTTTTGAGATATGCGTCTTGTTTTTGTTGCAGGGTCTGAATCTGAAGGATGTTTTATTTTTGTTTTTATTTTTTGGATGGATTCTGGATCCCGGTCAGACTCAAAGTGGCAGGTTTTCTGTACAGATCTGTTTGTTTTGCTGTGTTTGTTCTTCCAGAAAACATTTGGCTGGTTTGAATCTGAAATCGGCTCCTGTTTGTTGAACACGACGCCAGTTTGAGGCACGTCTCAGGTGTCTCCTGGCTTCCCACTGTCGCTTTTTACACTGGACGGAGCGAGGCTTTCCACCTTTTTCTCTGCAGAACATGTTATTATTGCTGCATTAAAGGGATAGTTCAGATCTTTTTGAAGTGGAGGATTTGAACGGGCTCAGTTTGGAGAAATCAAGTTTAATTCGGCCTCGCAAAGGTTTCAGGGGCTGTCCACACGGAGACGGTTTTTGTGAATACGCAGAAGTTTTTTAGTGTTTCTTGAAACGCCACCTTTACGTTTATGTGTACACGGCCAAAGCGCAACCTTTTGAAAATGATGTCATAGCCCCGACCTCTAATCAAATCTACGATCTGAGGCCGCCCTCTTCTTCTTCTTCTTCTTCTTCTTCTTCTTGTGTTTACATTTCACACCCAGCGTGGAAGCTTTACGCACACACGCCACACCTCATTTCCTGTTTCCGGTGTATTTTCAGTAGCTACTACAGCGTTTTGGGTCATTTTCTTTCAGTGTTTCCGTGTGGTTGAAGGCATTTCTAGAAACGCTTCAATGTTTATCGGGATATTTTTAGGAACGACAGAAAGATTGTTTTGGAAAACTTGCGTTTCCATGTGGACGTAGCCTTATAGTGGTTCATTCAAACTCTGCTTTATTAGCATTTCTGTCACAGTAAACAGGCAACTTTTCGGTCTGGTCTGAATTAAACTCTGTTTCTCCAAACTGAGGCCGTTCAAATGATCTGAAGCATCGCTTTAAGGTCAGATTCATACATCTGTTTGTGGATGAAGGTCTTTCAATCAGAAGTGAAGTGATTTCCTGTTTTAAGTTCACAGGATTTTTGTGTCTCCACTACAGACCTGTTGTAGTTTTTATTTGCGAAAGCTCACATGGACAATCAGGTGTCAGGAGGCGCGTTCAGGGCCTCAGAAGAAGCCCGACGCGTGTCTCAGATCATCTCTGACAATCTGTAATCTGGATTACAGGCGCTATCGTTCGTTTTATTTGTGTTCGTGCTTCTCCTGATCCAAGTGCTTCTTATCCTGTGCTGGTTGGTGGACAGGGTCGCCTGTGGAGGATATAGCAGACAGTGTTGTTTGTGATTTTTCAAATTGTTCAGCTGTGGCTTTAATGAGCCCTTTGAGCTGAGAGGTAATCGTAGCTCTGGCTTTCTGTTTCATGTCTTTGGTTCAAACTCATCTTGATTTATGACAGAAGTAGCAGCGTCTCTTGAGTGTCGAAGTAGATCAGTCATTTGGCATTTTGAACTTTAACCCGTGTTACCTCTCTGGACTGGTGGCTGTTAAATATTGTTACTCGCCCCCCCTCTGTTACCCCTTTCCCCTCCCCTCCTCGACCCCACAGCTGTGCCAAACAGCCTCGTCCCTGCTGACGCCAGGAAGTAAATCAGGCTTTGTATGTGGGTTCTGCTCTGAGGCCTTTAATGCAGCGTGAGGCGACCGGAGAGCGAGCAGTACCTCCGCCTAATCGCTTCTCACTGTTCAGTCAAATATCACCTGATGGCCGTCGCAGCTTTGATTCCGAGCTCGCTTCTCGGTGGGAAATCGCCACCAGCTGCTTCACAAACACTGGTCACTTTGAAAAACACTTTTCAAACTCAATAAAGAGGCACGCCGCCGTCAGAATGCTATTTTTTTATGTGAAACAGTAAAGAGGCTTAGATGGTGGATCTGCAAAGGCTTCGTTGTTTAACTTTGAGTAGTTGGTTCTTCAATGTTTTAACATTTTAAAAGGTTTCAACTTTTAAAAGTGAATCGACTAAAGATATCAGGGTAGCCGTCAAAATATGGTACTTACCGAGTCGTGTTATTTATTGCTACTCTGACTCAATAGCTGATTTACTTACCCCGTATTTGCAGGGATGTATTATCCATTTCTACCCTGACTCATTAGCTGATTCACTTCGAAGTACCCGGTACTAACTTTGTGCATATTTGTACTTACCGGGCACATGCTGGGTACTTGCTGAGTATGTATCGGGTATATGCTGGGTACGTACTGGCCTGCTTTCTTACTGCTGTTACGCTCTGATTTGGACAAACGTAAAGAAAAAGAAAAGTTCGTCCACATGGACACAACCTCGCTGCTCTTCTTCCGCTCAGTTGTGCAAAAGTAGGGTTTCTAAGTTAATATTTAATTGAATTTATTCTGACTTTGTGCTGTAAACGTTGCTTAACCACAGGAATTGTACAGGCTGCAGAAGCGTAACGCCGTCCATCTTAGACTGCTTTATCTGGAGTTTCATTTTCACTCCATCGTTGTTTAATCTTTAGTGTGTTATTTATATTGTTAGCATCGAAAATAGACTTAATCTGCTTGCTCTGGCTTGCTTGAGCACGCTGCAGTTTTGTTTTTTTGCCTGCGTGATCTAATTCTGAATTTAAAGTTTATTTAACCGTTTTGTTTGACAATTAATGGTTCGGTGCTTTGTGCTGTGTTCCTGTGAAGGCCTGAACTGAAACAGCATGGGGGTGAAATCCATTTGGTAGCGTGTTTTGTGCCTCCAGAATGGTGTCTGATAGAAGCCTCTCCTTGAGTTGCAGGTGTCACTGCTGACGGTAATGGTTGACAATCAGCTGAATCTTTGAGGGGGGGAGGCTGGCTGGAGAAAACTAAATCCAATCAATCCAGAGCTAAAGGACCAACATTGCTTTTTCTGATTTGACCCTCTGACCTTTTCAGCCCCCAAGGCAACATTTAAGCACCTGCCCCCCCCTCCTCTCCTTTCAGTCGATCCATGTTTATTGTATATCCATTGACTGCTTCGGTGAGATATTTGCATTTGAACAGCGGAGGTACTGCAGCCCTTCTGTCTCTCCTCTCTGCACAGCGGTATTTTCAGGGAAAGGCTGTTTTTAATTGCGTGGTAGCGACAATCAGGAGACATTAAGGCAACACTGTATACCTCAAAACGCTCTCGACGCCCCCCCCCCACCCCTTCGACCACAACCAAGCCCCCGTTTCTACCTCAAGAACTTAAAGCTTTAGCAGACGGCTTCTCGTCAGCCACAACAGAGAATCCTACGTTCACGCAGAAAGAAACCTCATCAAAATGTCGTCGATGCAGGTTCACAAAGACCAATAAAGAGATTGTAATAACCACAGACAATCAGATATCACCTTAAATGAGGCTCTCACCTTTAATCAATAAAACCCTTTCAGTTCAAGCAAAGAGACTCAGTTTGAGCCTCAACCAGTGTGGAAAGAGCGCCCCTCGGTGGAAGGCTTTAATATGATGCACAATCTGTTCAAGGAGGGCGAGAGTTATTTAAATATCACATTTACCTCAATAACAAGAATAATAAAAAGAATACATTCTCTGAGTGTATCCTCATATTCTTTTAGTGTTTCAGGGGTTTGATGTTTGCCGGGGCGTCCAAGCCTCGAAGTTGGCGTTCAGGTGGACGAGAAACACTAAAACTCAACGAAGCAAACTCTTATAGAGTCAGTAGCTGTTCGAGGCAATCAGATAAAGGAGTGACAGCATATCGGTCAGTAATCGGGCGTCCTGTCTTGCTGTAGCTGTGATCAAGCAGGCGCCTCTTCAGAAGTTTTTAAAGTAGCAGTGAGATTTATCAGTCTTACCTGAGTAGCATCCGAAACCCAAGCTCATTCTAGGTTTTCAAGGAGAAGGTGGTTTTCAAGCTGGTGTTCTTTTTGTCTTTTTGTTTTTTCAGAAATCTGCATTTTTGTTTGGTATCTTTCATCGTGTCAGAGTTGAACTGCTGAAGTCCGCTCCTTTGACGTGTTGCACACACTCGCTTATCCTGAAGTGAAATTTCCCGCCCGTTTTAACAATGTCAGCACAAACCACCGGTCTCCCGCCGGGACTGGCTTCATAAGAACATCATTAGGTTTTTTTTTTTGTAACATGTTGCTGCTTCTTCTCATCCCACCCCAGCTGTAGATAAAAGTAAAGCTTCTAGAAATCCTTTCTAGGTCCAAAGCATCTTGCATGGAGAATTAACCGTGTTCCCACGTGCTGCTGATTTCGGCTGGAAGGTTTTACGGGTTGATGTGCGTGTGGGTTCAGGGCTTTCGACTGGACTCTTCTCACTGATTTCGCCTCCATCAGGTGGACTGTGCGCAGGGAAAAATAATAATGAAAAAATAACAAGATGCCTTCTGCTGTGACAATTGTATGAATTAACCTGTATTTCTAAGATTCATTAAATAGATTATGTCTGAAATAAGGCTTTTTAGGGCTATGGATTATATTGTGTTTATATTGTTTGTTGTTTTGCTTTTTCTTTGCTTTTATTGGCATGCTTTTAGCAACTGAGGCACACAGAGATTACTTTTAGAGCAGTTTTATGAATACAGCAATGATGATGATAATGTGATTATTTTAGGGAAGTGTGTGTGAGTGTGTGAGTTTGTGTGTGTGTGTGTGTGAGGGATTTTTAGGTGTCTCTGAGCGTCTTCAGAACGGAAACAAAGCGTGTCTATTGTGTCTTACAACTTCTCAGGAAAATCTACCTCTACCTCCAGTTTGATGCATTTGACCCAGTGTTGGCTCGAGTCGCCGTTCAGTGGGAGGAGGGCGCGGCGGCGAGCGTTGGCGACCTCAGCTCATGCCGTCGCCAGATCAGAGACGAGTTGTTGAGCTGGGAAATTATCTTCTCGCCGCACCTTTTGGATTAATTTCAAACATCCGGACGCCTCCCACCTGTGTCCTCCTCTTGTCGTCGTTACACATCTGTAACATTTTCCACTGTTTGGTTTCTTCAAGCACCAACAGCAGGGAACCTCGACAGCTAACTACTACTAGTACTGCAACGAGTACTGCTTCCTGTACCACTGTTAGTTTGGCAAGTCCTGTCTGCTCTCTTAATGTGTGCTTTTTCTCCCCTCCATCCTTTTTTTCTATAAATGATTAAAGTTTTGATGAATGGGATGTTTCTCGGTAACCGCTGCAACAGTGAAGTGGCATCGAGCAATGCAATTGTTTTGTTGTTGTTTTCCTTTCTTTCTTTCTTTTTTTTTAAAAAAAAGGGTGAAGAGTAACTCTTGCCTATTTACTCTGTGTTTGTGTGAATACTTTTATTTTGGATCTGAAAATTAATAAAATATCACCATTCTTAAATGTCACACAGCTTTGGAGATTATTTATTCTCTTAAATCCTAACAAAGGGATGTTTGCATATTTATAACCTGTTTGTGGAGACATGTTTTTCTTATGGACTCATGCATCCAAAAACTCATTCTTTGAAGGAATGCATATCGCCCGCCGCCATTCATCCCACATTACCTTTTAGCTCAATATCTGTAAAACTGAGTCATAGCCTTTTTGTGTTTCTGTTGTTTAGCTTTGGCAGCCATCTTGAATTGGGTTGACTCCAAAATGATTACTTTCTGCAAGTTTTTCATTAAAACAACAAGTGCAAAAACGTGAAAACTCTTCGACGGCAGGCGCTAAAAGGGCAACAAATTCAATGTTAAATAACCTTATATTGCTTTACAAAGCTAAGATTTCAGGAAGATATTCACTTATTAGTTTATGTTAGCGAAGATGAATGCAAAGGCCACATCATTAACTCATTAATTCATCCAGTGTCTGTGGGGGTTTCCCATCCTGAGAGAAACCTTTTCCATCAGAACAAAGATGTTTCAGTTTAGGATGAAGCGATCAAGCAGAACAACTTTGTATTGACTAGCAGGGATTCTTCCCAAACCAATAAAATGCCTGTTAGAGCGTTACCGAGCCACCTGATCCCCCACAGAGGTCAAGAGTTCACTGTTTTTTTTCTCAGTGTGTCATTCATCTACGCGGTCAAAACCATGGATGTACCTGTATCCACAAGTAAAGGAACGGTGAAATTTGTTCCACTTCCAGGGATTGCAGTGTATTTTACATCCATTTTCTGTACCTGCTTTTTCCTGTTTAGGCTCAGAGGGGTGGACGGGCTGCTGTCCGTCACAGAGGAGACATTATTCAGTTATTATTCAGGGGTCGATAAGTAGAAGATGTATAACAAGAGTGAGGAAAAACCTTTTTGACATTCCTCAGAATCTTAAAGGTTGGCTTGAGAGCATTTATATGTCAAAAAAATTCAGCTTGTTCAGGACATTACAGCTGTGACTTTTTTTGTTTTGATGCAACTTGTAGAGTGTTTAAAATATATAACTTTATTTGCATTATTTTTCTCATTGAAATGAAGAACGTTGTGCTCTGTGAAAGCTACGTCAGTATACTTGCTTGATTTTTTAGCTTGTAGCTACTGCTTTCTTAGTTTTAGCTTTTTGATACTGTTTTGACAATTTTAGCTCTTAGCTGCTGTTTTGCTAATTTGACTTTCAGCTATTGTTCTGCTAATTTTCACTTTTAGCTTTTGTTCTCCTAATCTAAACTTTTGTTTAGATTAGCTAATTTTAACTTTTGAAGAAATTTCATAAGTGAATCAGCAGTCAACATTTGTGCAGAAAGTGCTATTTTTTCCCTCTATTTACTATTATTAATTTGTTTTTCAAAATGATTAAGAGGTTAAGGTCTCACTATAACAGTGTATTTGTTCTGGTGTTTGGTAAATTTGGTCATAAAATTACTGTTAGTCATTTTGTGTTTAACCTACTTTCATTAGTTTCACCTTTTAACACTTTTGTAGCTGTTTTTTAAAATCACAACTTCTTTTATACCCTGTTTTGAATATTTACTGTATTTTCTTGTTTTGATATTAGTGTAATTTAAACCAAAAGTATCTGTTGACCCATATGTCTCCTGTCCTCCGTGAATGTAAACAGAAAAACGTGATTCAACGTGACAAAACTGGTCTCAAGCACCGCCCTCCGCAGCTGCCCGCGGCTGTGAAATCTAACGCACCCCGTGCGAATTTGAACCGCGTTCATTGATTCGATCCGCGCGGGGCGGAGCTTCACAGACTAAACCTTATGTGCTGGCGGTGGGGCGGGGAGAAAGAACGGGAAAAAACAGCTTTTTGACGGAAAGGAAGTGCGGAACAGCGGTGGATTTTACGCTTAAATGCTTACTAGTTCCACGTGAGGAACAAAAATGAGACTCAGGTCTCAAAAGATAGTGACGGCTTGCTCGGAGACGCCGAAAAACAGCCGTCAGAAGTCCCTCAAAAGGACGCCGAGACCTGCGTCGACGACTGCGGTGTCCGAGAGCCCACAACAATCCGAGGTAACACGTTACCAGATTGTACATTATTGTCTCCACAGTGGAGCTGCTATCAGCAATAATCACGATAGTGCACGGTTTTGAGTGAAATCCTCCAGTTGTGTAAGTAATCGCTTCATGTTTCGATGCTCGGCTATTAGCATGTTAGCTTTCCTTGTGTAATGATAGGACGATGCTAATGTTGCTAACTGATGTTAGCTGTAGCGGTAAAAGCAGAACGGCGATGATGCTTAAACTAATAATTCGCATTGTCTAAAAGAGGTTTTATTTGTTGGGGAGTTAGTTAAATGTGGAGGGACCCGTATGTCAGGCGGACAGTTATTATTCTATCCGTGAAGGCCTTAAAGTTCGGATTATGTTGCGACTGTTTTGGATTAAACGCGGCCATTTTGAAGCCACCAACAGGGGGCGCTGTTGCAGCGTTCGCATTTATTCTCACCTTGACAAAATAGTTAAATAATTTACATTTTTGGCTGAATCAGAGGTAGGTTACATCTAATTTAATGATCATCATTGTCTAGATTAAAAACAAGTCGTTTGACAAACAGCTAACATTGTTTTTCCTATGTTTTTGTTTAAAGTTAGGCTCAAATTATTATTGTTTATTCCCACTTATTGCTCTTTTATAAGTATTCTGATAGGAAAAATAAAATTAGGGTTCTGATTGTTTACATTGGAGTGATATAGCGTGGCAAATGGTAAAAGTTGGATGGTTGTTTACAAAGTCAGCAGTAACATTTTGCAGCATTTGCCCTAATAAGACATTATGTTGACATTGGAGTGTCTGCGCTTATATCACACGTTATGAACTTTATCCGCACTTCGCTCACTAAATTAAGTCATTCTTCTGCATGTTAGAGCTCAGGTTATACTCCTGAAGGGTTAATTGTGCAAAATAGTTGTCAACTTGCGGAAAAAAACACAATCTTGTACTTTTTAAGAGGACGCTATATTTGCTTTTTGTCAGATTACAACCCCAAAAAACTCTAATCCTTCTCTGGAGTTACCTTGAGGATTGTATCGTAATCCATACATGACAAATTTCTGCCACAAAACACTACAGAGAGTTCAGACGCGAGTCCAATATGAAAAGCTAAGAAGCATAAAAACACGTTTACCTAATCTTGAGCACAAGCGACACCAACAAACTACAGATTCGGGGCTGATGCAGTCGACCCGTCGTGGATTAAAGAGGCCAGCTGCACGTGACAGGCGGTCCTACTGAAGCAGGACATTACCGTTTGAACGACTGAAGCCCTGCAAGGTTGACTTGCTCCCAGGATTTCTGCTTTCTTTTCGACTTGATGGTTGATTGCAACAAATACGGATCTTATGGTGCAGAAGAGAGACTCTGCTGCTCGTTAAAAGAGCCAGAAGGTAAAACGGTTGTCAGCAAATAGAGATGCGTCGTATTTACCCTGGGGCCAAGTTATGATGCATTTTTTTTCGTAATTATGCTGTATTTATTCTCCTTTTTTTAAAAATGCCAACATCAATCTTTTTTTCCATGCTTTGTTGTAGGTAAATGATTTGTTTTTGTTTGATTCATTGTGAATTTTAGTGCGTTAAAAGTCCATTTTAATGGCCCTTTTTTAAGATTAGCAGCACATATATTAGGTGCCCTCTGCTGCTTGTGATCATACATCGTTATAGTTTGCCTGTTTTATAAGTAGGTTCTCACTACATGTTTATACAGAATAGATACATCCATCTTTTATTGTAGTTTCATCTGCTAAACATCAGTTTGAAACAAGAATTATTGTCGTTATCTCAAATTGCTTTTCAGGCGAAATAAATAAAAACTTTATAGTAAAGTTTTAGTAATTCAGCTTTTTTAGTATAATTATTCACATTATAGCTTATTGATGCCTGCCTTTTGATTTATCTGTGAAAGCAGAAATTAAAGGCCATGTATGTGTATTATATTGTGTAAAAATGTATTATAAATATAATATAATCTGAGACGTGTGTCGTTGCATTGGAATGAACTCCCTGCAAAGTCGCCCTCGTTTATATAAATGATCATAGCTTTTTGTCAGATCCCTTCACCTCTACATGTAAGACTAATAACAGTTTGAAAACTTTCCATTTGACTTCACAGGGTGAGGAGGCCGTGGATAAATCCACAGATGACGAGGTTCCCTTGATGAAGAGGCGCCGGCTGCCTCGCGGCTGGGCGAGAAAGAGGGCCGTCGCTGTGGAGGACCGGGAGTCAGGTGCTTCTGCTCTCCAGGATGAACCTGTAAGAATTAATGTTTTTTAATTTATTTTATTGTCTCCACCTCCTGTTTGTCGTCTAGATTTAGCCTTTAAGACTCCGCTCAGGCCCGTAATGCAGCACCAGCGCATACTGTCGGAGATCGACATCGAGTCTCCTCGCAATTCCACCGCCAGGAACATCTACTCCCCCATCGTGCGTTTCCTCACGCCCAGCAAAGAGAGTAAGCTCAGCGGCTGTGATTTTAATCTAAACTATTACCCTCAAAAAAACGTCAGTGAGCTTCTGAAACATTCAGGTGTTGAGCCAACTCTTTTTTTTTTTTTTTTTTTTCATGTTCTCTCTTTCCCAGATTTGAAGTGTCCTGAAACGGAGGACAGTGTGATAATGAGCCCAGAACAAGGTGTGTTTGGTTACGGGTCCATGGAGCTGCTGGCCGGAGATGAGGAGAACGACGTCTTTGACCCGTAAATAGAACCTTTTTATTTTATTATTTATTTGCTGCTTACTCCAAACCTCAGCTGGTTAGGAAATCAACTCACCTTAGAGGTTTTGTTTACACAATACTTAGTTATATTTCCACCCAGTTTAAGGATTTCTTCTTCATGTGCAGGAACAAAAACTAACACCCGACGCAGGTTTTTAGGACTTAATAGCTTTGAAATGTTTATTTTTTTTTACGCTCAGCAGAACACTGAATTACAACATAATCATAACTCTGATTGTAGCCTGTTTATTTTAAAATAAATGTTTAGGATTAAACGGTTTCTGCTGTTTAACGTAAACTCGTTTTTCAGATTCACCCTCATCAAGAACATCCTGTCGCAGTCGCAGCATTCCCGGCCGCGACTCCGGGACGTTCCCCCAAAGACCAGGAGCACCCCGGAGGCCACGCTGGTGGTCGACCTGGTGAGTTTCATCCTCGTCGGTTTTCCTTTAACTCAGAAATATTCAACATCAGGCTGTGACGTTATGTTTTAGTCCTTTTCTGCCCAAATGGGGCTGATTTGTTGTGCACAGTAGTGGCATAAATCTGTAACAGGATATTTATTTTTCTGCGGCGGCGCAAAGTTGCGTGTTTTTTCTCTGCAGCCGAAGCAGAACTAACGTTTGAGAAGCTGGCGGTCTGTGTCTTTAATGCTTCCTGCAGCTGAAACACTTTCCAGTAAAGCTGTTTTCACATCTCTTCCATCTTTTTTTTCTTCTTTTTCTTCCGCTGAACCCTGAAGAATAAAAGTCTGTAAATAATAGATGTTATCATAACATGGCTGTCTTTAGGAAGGACATTGAATCGTTTGTTTAGTGTATAAATTCCCAGTGATGAAGACGATGCTAATGATGTTTAGCTTCTCTGTGGCGTTTAGCGTCTGTGCCTGTGATTAACTGGGTTCACGTTGTTGCGCTCTCTTTTATTAGGCGTGAAAATATATAAATTAGTGTGTTTATGTAAAATAAGCCAGTGTTTTTTAAGTGTCGATGATCAGCCCTCTGAGCTGTAGTCGAAGGGTTGGATGTATCACTTTTATTTTTGTCTTGTTTTATCAAAAACGTTGTCCCTGCTGGCGTTACATTTGTCTTTTAATGAATAATATAAAGAACTGTTGTGTTTGACGGAGCAAAGAAGGTTTTCATGTTGGTCAAAGCTGGAATAAATGATTATTACCCGGGACTTTACAAAGAGAAAGTGAAATAGATGTAGTGAGTAACTGAGAAGCAGCGTCAGCAGCTCTCTGTGTGTGTGTGTTCTCACCACGACAAGAAACCTCGCCGGCGTCGGCCCGTCCCGCCAGCCAAACACTCTCTAAATGTCTGGAAGGGTTTCTGCTTTGGGGGCTTTGTTGTAGGAGCAGATTCAGATTTTAGTTTTTGTTTTTCCCAGGAGGAGACGCTGATGTTCAGCTCCCTGAATGTGATCAAAGACGCAGACTACACCTTCTACACAGCTTTCCAGGACCACCAGTACAAGGTATCTGCTCACCGCACGCTGCGGTTAACAAACCTGTTCGGCTTCAATCCGCCGCATTGTTGCTGAACTCTTCCAGTCGTGGATTTGAAGGCGATGAATTTCAGTAAAGGCACATTTCCGAAGCCATTTCTCGACATCTGTAGCTGAACGTGTCATATCTAAGTAGTGTTTGATCATAAAAAGGCAGTACTGAATCACTAGGAGCTCTGTGCTCGTTCCCAGGAATTAGACAGACCCATTGAGGAATAATAGGACATGTTCCGGTTCAGCGGGCGTCGCTTTTAAATATTAGTTTACGTTTAAAGACATGAAATCTGCCTCTTGTCACACAGAATCCCCATTTTTCCACCGAGAAACAAAGCAGATCGTTCTGCAGCAGCGTCACTCCTGCTTTCAATTACATCAAGTAATCGGTTACACTTCGGGGTTGTATTCGTGTTTCTTTCTCCTGGTGTTGAAAACTTATGGCTGTGAAACAAATGTTTTAAAGTCCCGAGCTTCTCTGTGGCTCGTAGTTTGGAAACCGCTGCTGCGGATCATTTTCAGAGCTCCTCCGTGACTCATTATTTTTGTCACGGATGAGGAACAGAAGCTGCTGGAAAGTGAATTTTGGAGTTTAAATTAAAAAAAAAACTACATTTGTACCGAATAACCTGTCATTCAGTGAGTCTGCCTGCCGCAAAACAAAAACAGCTGCGTCAGCGGATTTTAACTTTAAAGAAACTGAATTATTTATTCTTTTAACCCTGGATGGATTAGGTGTACATGATACTACGACCACATGTGAAGGAGTTTCTGCAAGCCATGGCGAAAACCTACGAGGTACGTGGGACTTTGTTTCGAGGTTTTCAGGTGTTGAACGAGGTTTCTCACGGCTGCTCGCTGTGTTCCAGCTGTTTGTTTACACGTGTGCGAAGAAGGAGTACGCTGAGAAGATCCTGGAGATCCTGGACCCTCAGAGGAAACTCTTTCGGTACGTTTCCCGGATGACTCTCCTCTGGGACATCAGCAGTCCGACTGAACTCTTGGACGTTCTAATAATCCTGTGTTCAGCGCTGTAGGGACACCTTTTTTTTTGCGATTGTTCCGTGACGTTTCCCATCTCCTCTGCAGGCACCGTCTGTACCAGGACGACTGCGCTTGTGTTCTCGGACACTACGTCAAAGACCTCAGCGTCCTCGGGAGGGACCTCGCCAAGACCGTCGTCCTGGACAACGCGCCTCATACTTACCCCTACCATGTGAGCGCAAACGAGTCTTTTTAGCTGTGCTTTCATCTCCTTTGTGGCGGCCATCTTTAATCTTGAACTCCAAAAACTAAACAGTTGCAGATGAACATCGGGCAGCAGGCGCTGGAGGATAACAAGCCGATTTAACCAGCTGATTATCTCGTATTTGTTGGCTAAAAGGGAGACGGCTCATCCGCGTGTCTTGGTGTTTTGCAGCTGATGAACACGGTCCCCGTGAAGAGCTGGTCTGGAGCCCCGGAGGACAGAGAGCTGCAGAAACTCATCCCCTACATGGAGAAGCTGGCTGCAGCTGTGAGTCTGCTCCATCGTTTACTTCACCTCACTGTTGAGCTTTCTCGTCTTCGCAGTTTTCCTGCACCGATCACATTTCTGGGTTTTACCGTAAGGCGGGCAGCTGCTTCGGAGAGGGAAACTCAACATGATGACACTCACCACTGCTTTGCTCCTGCCAGCAGAGCAAACTGTGTACAAGATGAAGCTTTTAGTTGCTTAAGATGTTTCCTTCAGGGGAGGACGGACCAGAAACAGACCCTAAAGAGTTTTTGTTGCTTCATAACTGAATGTGAGAACTAGCAGCTGTAACTAATATCTTTACAGATTAAACTTTATTTTTGGATTGTTTGCTGCCCCCTTGTGGCGACATTACACCACTGCAGGTTTAACTGAGAGTTAAATGTCTTAATGAGAAACATTCAGTGTTTTATTTACCCCACTAAGTTTAAAAAGTCGTATACTAGTGTCAAATATCATGAATAAATTTATGACCTAGTAGCTTTAAGCCTTTTTAAAATTACCAAAGAGAAATGCTAAATAAAGGTTAAATTTGCATTTATTTTTACACACCAGGTTTGAACAGTTAGAGTAAAAATAAAAATAGTTAATATATCAGACTCTGTGTAACTGAGATATAATGATCAAATGAAGCTTTTGCTTTTTGTTAAATTAGTATTTTAAGCAAATTAGTCTCATTATAATAACAGTTAAGACTTTTAGGACTGAAACTATGAGCGTAAACAAGACCATTCGGTTCTCAAATGGAGACCCAGGTTCGAGCCCGGAAGCGGTTCTGATGGGTTTGTTTTGTTTCTGGTTCTGGTCGTGAGCAGAGCAGCTGATTATCTTCAGCTCCACCCGCCTGCAGGTCCGGGTCTGAATATCTCCCGCTTTGTTTTTTCAGGAGGACTTTCAGGAGGTGCTGAAGAAGAGGAAGGACCACTTCCTCCGGCTGCTGTCGGAGGACTGATGGGCCACTGCGCACCCCTCAACGCCTCCGCGGCTCCACCTTCGTCGAAAAGCAGAATCCGGCTGAAACCTGCCGATGACTTGAAAAGGCGGAAAACTGCCACCTCCGTTCTCTCCACGAATCATTCCTCAGGCTGTAAACTGCTAATGTGTGTCTCTAGATCAAAACTTGAAATGTCGTGTTTATATTCAGATTTTTTCTTTTTTTTTTTATTTATTAAGTATTTTGCTGATGAGTTGCTAATTAACAACCCGTATCTGTATATTTGAAAGAAATGCTTTTTTTTTTTTTCAATGGAATAAACTTACCCTGATAATGTTTCAAACCTCACATGGGCGTCAGCTTTCACGTACATCAGGTGAGCTCAGATGAACATTTTATTCTAGTATATGTATATTTTAATACAGACGAGTGGAAAAAAGGTTTTAAGTCCAGAATATTTAATTCTTGTGCCTGAACTTCCTTTAAGATCGAGTTCTTCGTAAAGTTCGAGACAGTAGTCGAGTGTTTTTAGCATTCTTTTTTACATTTCTGCTAAAACGAATCTCTTTGCTTTCTGTTCAGCAGGAAAGTAAATATTTATGAGAGCAAGTAGGGGAAAAAAAGAGGAATTTATGGAGCGGTTTTAACCGAGGGGAGCTTATCTGTGAGGAAGATGTTAAACATCCCAAAAATAAGAACCATTGAACCTTTTTAAAGCACCATTGTTTCTATCCTGTTCAAACCCGTCCTATACTTTGAAAACGTGAATTATGCAGCAAAACGTGAGTCGCTGCTGAAGTTTGATCATTTGTTACAAATTACAGGTGACGTCATTAACTTTTGAGCTGTCGAGTATCTTCAACTTCTTAGCAAACCAACTTGTCTTGTTGCCAAAACGTTTGTCAGGACATATACAAAAAATAATAAATTAACTCACAGCTGTGATCATCAGTCTTCTGACGCTCCCGGTTCAAAACTTTTTAAAATCGGACTTGTAGTTTTCACACAGCAGCTGTTTTTCTTTTTTTTTTTTAGGCTTAATTTTCAGTCTGTTTCTGTCTGCCTCTCTCTGCAGTCAGGGAGTGACAGACGCAGGCGTGTGGTCACCGCGGTAACGAGCCACTGGCAGCAGCATTTCTTCACCTTTCTCCGCGGTTTACACGTCCAAATGTTGGCATTTTTCACAAAGTTTATCACATTATTATAAAAACCAGAATATTTACAGCATTTCTGAGGTAAAAAAAATCACTAATAGTCAGTAAAAGAGTAATAAAAACAACAGACTGGATCTTATTTGGTTCATTGAATAAGATCCTTGGAGAGGAGCAGAACTGTGTGGATGTTGGAGTTCAGTTCAAGTGTAAATGTTTACAGTCCTGTTTGGAGAAATGTCCTGTTTGTGATGGATGTGATCGCTAATGTTGCATCTGAGTAAGTGCCTCTTCCTCCTCTTCCTCGGATCCTCTCAGGTTTTATTTGCTCCATATGGTCTTTGACATGGTACCCAGGAAGAAAAAAAACAAAAAAAACCTGGTGTGGGCGGAGAGAAGCTGTGTATTTTGTCGGTCCTGAAATTTGATTCAGAAGTTCAGGATCCTGGAAGACAAAAAGCAGAAGCCGAGGGGGAGGGAAGGACGGAGGGACTCTTTCTCTTCTAAATATCCTGCAAGCTCCGACTAAAGTAAGTCCTTCTAAAGCAGAACAATCCTGTAAGGTTTGTGTTTGATTTCAGCCAGTGAGCTGCTTTAATGAGCTCCAGGTTTCTGAAGGATTTTACGCACGGCTTCATGCGCTTTTTTGTGTGGATTTATTTCCCAACGAATCAGTTTTCTGCAGCCCTAAACACCAAACAAGAGGTTTTTTTTTTTTTTTAAGTCAAAACTAGAAAGGCTTTGTTTGAGAGATGATCTAGAGAAAGAAAGAGAGGGAGAGGGAAAAAGGCGCATTGGTGCTTTCCGCGCCAGGCGGCTCCGATAACCACCGTGATTTATTCCTCTGTACACGGGAAAGTCCGCATTTGGCTGGAGAAAGACCGTCTTCTTGGTGTTTTTATTTTTAAATATATATATATATATATATATATATACATTGTGTGCCAAGACTCTGCGCCACATTTTGGGTGTGCGCCAAAAAAAAGGGATCCAGAAGAAAGTGGCTCCAAGTCCAAATTCAATCCGCAGATGTTCCAAGAAGCCTCAGATCCAGAGTTAAGCTGTTTTTACCAACATCTGGACGGTTTTACCACCAAGTAGATGGATTTTATTGGCTTTAATGTTAAAATATGAGCCAAAAAACAACTTGATCTGAGTGTTAAAATATAAAAAAGTAAAAATAGTCATGCATCCCCTTCAAACAAAAACAAAGATCGTTTATTAGCTGTTCTGTAATAACAGGTGTAATAAAAGGGTTAGCAGTCTTTGGAGGAGTGCATATCGCCCGCCGCCTTTCATGACGTCATACCGTGTGACGTCACGCTCGGAGGGTGTGTTGTGAGTGACTCTCAGCTACTACCACACTGAGCTGTAGTCATTGTTCTGTGGGCTGGTTAGCTGTGGCGTCCATCTTGAATTGGCTCCAGAGGTTAATCAGTTGTAGATCCAAAGATTCATTAAAATCCATCCAGTGCTTCATGAGATATTTTGCTAACAGGCACGTGAACGCACACACAGCTTCGCCTTTTGGCGGCCAGCGATAACTGTGACTTTAACAGAGGAAAAACACGAGCTTCCTGTGAAAAGTTGTGGCGTTTTAAAGTATAAATGTCATAAATTCTTTAGATTACTTTTGGTTTTTCTTGTGAATAAATGAAACTGATATTTTGATCCCATAAAGCTGCGGTTCCCAGCCCTGGTCCTTGAGGAACACCATCCTGCATGTTTTCGCTGTTTCTCTGCTCTGAGGCACCTGATTTGAATGAGCGAGTGAATTAAAGGCTTCTGCAGACATGAAGACCTGCAGAGGAGCAGGGAAACGATGAAAACATGCAGGATGGTGTTCCTCAAGGACCAGGATTAGGACCCACTGCCTTGTGATGTTCTCAGACGCTCGTCTTCCCTTCACCTGATGTCTTTGAGTCTCACCTTCTCACGTGTCATCCATTCACCTCTTTCAGGTCTGTCTCTATTCAGAACAAATAATTCTTTTCTTATTTTTCTCCCCCAAAACCAAAACCACCCGTAAACGCTCCCATAAAGTCTGTTACCGGAAGCTGCGCTCGCAGTTACACGCACCTGTTTGCAATTATTCGACCCGATCTGAAATGATTTTACCAAAATGTTAGAAATGTTTTCCTTCACTTGTAGAAAAGCAGCTTCAGGGTTGTTTTCTTTTCCTCTGTTTTCGTCTCCTTCTCTTGTTGTTTCAGTGGCAGCAGCTGTTTATTCTGTGGAGCAAAAGTTTGGTTAAAAAGATAAACACTTTTCTCGCCGTGGCCTCATCAGGTTTGAGGAGCGTGTTTAATTCTCCCTAACAGGATTTGACCTCGTTTGCTGTACTTTCTGTTTTAGGCTTCTTCTGGTTTGACTGATCAGCTGATTGACGTTTATTTCTGTTCATCGTGTCACAATAAAACAGGATTACAGTCCCAAAGCCCGCTCATGGAGTCCGCTTCCTGCAGCTGGTTTCAGGAGGCGTAGTGACTCCACAGCTTTTTTTTACTTCTGCAGGGCAAGATTTAGCAAAAGACAAACTCAGATCAGTGCTCTGCAGCCTCTTCTCTGTAATTTTCCCGTTCTTTCAGGAACATCTTCGGTGCAGGCCGTGTTTTTAAATCATCTCAGGTCGTTAAACACTCAGTTCCAGGTCGTCTTTGACTCTGCTGTTCGACTATGATGTTAAAGTTAAAGTTTGAAGCAAAGATCTGGCACAACATCTGTAAAAATTATATCTGCTTTTGAAGGTCAAATTAGCTTTGGTGGCCATCTTAAATCAGGTTCTTTTTGCCTTTCTGTCAGGCAATAAGAATAAAAAATAAAACCTAAGCATTGCAGCTTTTGTGAAGTTACATAAAAGAAGTATTTCTGATTATTACCTGCACTTATTGGCAAAGCGGCAACAAAATAAGATGTTTTCATTCCTTACTTTCAGTGAAAGCAGCACAAAATTAAGTTAAAATTAATAACTTCACAGATAATTCTGCTCTGAGCTGGAAAAGTGACGTAGTTTTACTGATCTGAACCACCCGCTGGATGAGTTTTGTTTTGTCTCCTTTAAATTCAACATTTGGAAATAAAAATTCTGTCATTCTAAGTGAAAAAAATGTAACTCTGTCTTCTTCTCTTCATAAAAGTCATCCCATCCCTGCTGGGATTTTATATCCTAATGTTTTTTTTCTTTCTTTCTTTCATCTGTGAGGCTTAAAATCTTTTTTTAAAAACATCCTGACATGTTATTGATCTTAACCTGATCAAACTGTAAGTAAAAATACAGGAAATCCCAATTATCCTAGAATAGAACCTCCACCCAGGCTTTGGAAACAAAAATTATATGACTTTTAGATCCAAAAGTCATCATTTATCGAGTCAGATTTGTGCCAATAAAATAAGAATAAAAGTCTGGCAGAAAATAAACCACCACGAGACGAATAAACGAATCATTTCTGGAGCAAAACCTCCTCTACAATGTCGTATTTTGTTTTTTTTTTGTTGTTATTTTCTTGTTCGATTTTATTGACATGAACCTGATTCTGTACGCCATCGTCACGATATACCCGAAAGAAACATCTGAAGCTTTTTAAGCTGCTTCATTTTGCTGTGATTCTAAAAGAGGACAGATAAAACCACTGCCGAGGCAGAGATGAGCTTTGTCATCCTGTCAGCCCTGCAGACGTTTGAGCATCAGTCCAGATGAAGTCAGATCAGGATTTTGTTGTGAAGTATTTCCACTTTCCACGCAGAAAGCCAGTGCTTTACAGCTGGAGGGAAAAGGGTTTCCAGACCTGAAAAATTCAAGCTTTTAACTCTTGTGTGTGTTGCTCCCTCAGGCTGTGTGACTATGAGCTCCTCGGGGCCTCAGGCCACTAACCGGCAGAACGTGAAGGAGCTCGACAGCATGAAGGAGTCCATCAGCGACATCATCAACCAGCTCCAGGACATCGACCCGGCCAGGCTCTCCTTCTCCCCCTTCCTGGACCTGGACACTCAGATCTCCTTGGCGCCGGTGTCGGACAGCCCCGAGTCTTCGGTGGAGGAGCTGCACTCGTCCTCCCACTCTGTCTCGGGCTCCCAGCGCTCCCTAGAGCCGGCACCAGCAGCAGCAGAGCAGCCGACGAGTGAGTATTTCCTGCTGTTTGTCACCGTCTGCCCGCTGGAGCTGCAGGATCCGTGGAGAGACCAGAACAAATGAGCAGAAGCTGAATATGACAAGGCTCCAGGCTGGATTTAAAGGGAGCAAAGATAGAATCTGAGTCAAAAACAAAGCAGTCATCGTTTCTGTTTTAAAGAGGGCATACTGTCTTGTTTTTTTTACTCAGCTTCTTCAAGTCCTGGTGAAATTTCTTTGGGTTGTTTTGATAAAAACGCAGCAGGATTGCAGAACCAAAGCACTCTGCTGCAGCCTGTTCACTCTTCTCTTTGCAGCTGAAGTTTAGTGAAGGGCCAGACATGCCGGTCTTTAAAGATTGTTGTAGAAACATAAATTACACTCAGTAACTCTGAAAGACACCTCACAGTCTTCAGCATTATTGTTTACATCAGGAAACAGCAGATGGAGCTCAGTAAAGTGTTAAAAACAGTTTTATTCTTACTTTTTCCTCATCTGCAGATAGATTTTAGTGCCCGTACTGATTTTAAAGAAGGAACGTGTCACTGATGCAGCTCATTTAGGACAACTATGAAGAATTAAACAGCATCAGATCAACTTGTTTTGTTTTTTATTTCAGATTTGTTGCTTATCAGACACATTCATCCAGGTTATTCTTGTAAGAGGCGTATTTCTGTTTAAGTGGGACTAACAGGACGTATTTCTGAGACTCTGAAGTAAAGTAAGTCTGTGGTTGATCTTTTCTTTAGTAAAATGTGTTGTGATTCGACAGGTTTAGCTTCGTGCCACCAGCCGCCCGGCGTTCACCTCCCAGCACAGCCTGAAGCAGATCAGACAGGAGGGGACGAACTGGATCAGACTCTTTCCAGTCCGATCATCACAGCACATAGTTTGGACACCAGCACGGAAAACTGCATCGGCCCCCCAACCCTGGCCTCTCAGGGCGACATTCCCAACGGCACAGACACGCCGAGATGGAGTCCAGAATCCACCAATCTGGAGAGCACCGTGGACGAGGGCCGGCCTCTGATGGGCCCGCCACCGGAGAGCGTGGAGCTGGCCGTGTGGACCCCAGGGGGCCCGACAGAGACTAACGGAGCCGCGGAGGAGGCTTCGGATCGGGGGCGATGCTGCTGTCGCTGCAGCCAGAGTAAATGCTGTCAGAGCGGCAGAGTTCCTGCGTTCGTCTCGGTGCTGGCCTCTCTGCTGTGTGCAGCCGGGATCCTCTACGCGCTCTACTTCTACGTCCCCATCAGGCCCCCCGACTGCCCCGACGCCAGCAGCCGCCTCATTTTCACCTTCTGCTGGTGCTCGGTGGCTGCGCTGCCCGTCCTGCTGGGTACGCTTCAAACACCTGCACACACACACATACACACTCCTCGGGGGAATGCATATCGCCCGCCGCCTTTCATGCCAGACAGATGCCAGATGTGGGCAAAAGCAGCGGGCGATGATAAATAACAAAGATTAAGGAGGATTTGGTTTGTCTGGCTGCCTCGTCTTGGAAGGTTTCAGTGTCCTCTTTAATTTCATGCTCCTAAAACCTCAGCACGGCAGACGTCTCCCAGGGCCTCTGCACAGACACATAGTTTCCTTCACATGGTTTTAAATGGAAACTACAGGAAGTGATCCGCTGTGTCTCTGTCTCTCAAGACTGTGGACTAATTGTCTCAGTCGAAGCAGAACACGTGCAAACACACAGGGGAGGATTTGCATGCAGGCCAGCCTGCTGTGGGGGGGTTTCTGTATTCAAATGAAGAAAATGTAAAACCAGAAAGGCTGCTGTCAGAAAAGACGGCCCAGATTCAAGGCGTCAGCTGACTTGTTGCTCTGTTATTCCCCACAGCGATGCTCGTGGGCGCAGGCTGCCAGTTCTGCTCCGGCTCCTTCGACCTGCAGGACTCCTTCCCCAGAAGACGAACGCCTCAGCAGCTGTTCGTCACGTCGACCTCGGAGCAGCTACTCCTCTACGCTCTCAACCTGGTCGTGATGGCCGCTCTGCTGCCTCAAGGCGAGCTGAAGCTGGTGCCCATACTGGCTGTGATGTTCGTCTTCGGCAGGTGAGGCTGGGAGTGGATCAGAGGAGGGAGTTACCATGGTTACAACCCAGTCTCCAAAACACCAAACACGCTGATTTATCTCCCGAGCTCAAAAGCCAGTGACCTTCGCCTCACGAGTAATCACGAATACCTGTAATTATTTCAGTCTAAATCGGGGAACCGACAAACCGAGGTCGCCGTCTCTAAAGCTCACGTTGCTAAAAACAAACTCCGTCATTAACAAGAGAGGATCTGGCAGCGTGTCGGAGATCAGCAGAGAGCTTCGAAACCTGCCTCGACACAGAGGATGCTGTCCCTCTTAGGATATTTGGTTGCACAACTTTTTGATGTGATCGCTGTAGTCGGGTGATTTCTGCACCTCTCTCTGGGACCAATGCACCTGTCCACAGGTGTTTTGTCCCAGGTGCTTCAGGTTGGAGGGCTTCCTGCTCCAGATGTTTCAGCTCCTTCCACAGATGTTCAACAGGGCTCAGATGGGCCACTTCAGAACCGTCCAGTGTTTGGTTCTGAGCCATTCTTGGGTGTTTTTAGTTGTGTGTTTTGGGTCATTATCCTGTTGGACCCACGACCTGCGACTCAGACCAAGGTTCTGACTCTGAGCAGCACATTTCAGTCCAGAATGCCTTGATAGTCTTGAGGTTTCTTTGCACAGATTTAAGACACCCTGAAGCAGCTCCAGAACCGACCCGAGCCTCCGTGTTTCACTGTAGATCCAGGGTTCTTCTCTTTGTATAGAGCTGATGTAACTCCAGTGTTGTCTCACCTGTCCTCAGGACGTTCTCCCAGAAGCTTTGTGGTGTCTCCGTCTTAGCTTTTTTATGATTTGACGTCCTCCTCTGTCGTCTTCCTCAAACAGCGACCGACGATGCGACCTACCGCTGATGTACCTTCACCTCAGAGTTCTCCTCTGATCCCTTTTTGGACTCTTTGGTTAACGTTTGTATATTAGTTTCCGTCTTCCACGTCCACGGAGGTAGTCTCCAGTCCTGTGGACCTGAAACGTCTGAATAATCTGTGCAGCTGGGGTCACGGGAAACGTGATCAGAAACTTTGCTTGTTTTCTGTAAAGTAGCTCCAGTGTTTCTGTCAAAGTTTACAAGGCAAATAATCTGCAATAAAAAGACTAAATGTTCGTAATGAGCAGGTATTGTTTAAAAACAGCAACTAGACGAAGCCAGTAGGCCGATTTAAAGTCAAATGGCATGTGTATTAAATTTAGAAGGTGTTCTGAAGCAGGGACACCAAACAAGAAGGCCTCAGAAGCTAAAAATAGATTTGATATATGGACCAGGATCTTTACCTGGACAGGTTGATCTGTCTCCATGGTGATAAGGCCTGTTCAACAGCTTCTTTGTGTCTGTAACCACCGTGGGTTTTTCTTTTTTTCCTCCAGCAGCTGCAGAGAGATATTTGCATGCTCCTTTCTTTTCGCCGGCCGGTTGCTGACATTGTTCTGGTGTTTGGTGTTTGGATGGGTGGTGCTCAGTTTGCATCCAGGGCAGAGCTCTCTGCGGTCGCTATAAAAAAGATGTCATAAAAAAAAGAGGGTAGAACTGATTCAAAAGGGCAAATCTGAGCCCAGATGTAACCAAACTTTGTTGGGATGTCTGCTTTCCATCGTGTCCCCGCTGACTTTGTTGTTTGAAGAAAGTTACTGCTTAAAGAAGCCAACAGAAGATCCAACGCAATCATAAATGCTTTACTTATTGGCTGGGAATTGTTGCATTTTTATTTACGGATGCTCCAAAAAATACATTGGTTGTTAAAGATGCAATCATTTTACGTTAGACTTAAATAAACGGGGTTTAACCTGCAGAGCACAGCATTAAAGTCAAACATTAAGACAGGAAAAAAAGAGTTAAACTAAGATCATCTTATGCTGAGAAAGGATGAAGTTACAGCTGTTTTGGTTAAATCTCAAACCTCCCGCGAAACTGGAAGATTTCACACAATCTGTTTGTGCTCAGAGTTCGTGTTGGGAACGACTCTCAGCTACAACCACTCCAAAGTTTAGCTCAGTATCAGTAAAACCGACCGAGTCTGAGCCATTTTTTGTGCTTGCTAAAGTCAGGCAGCCATCTTGACTTGGGTTGACTCCAAAGGTTGGTCAGTTGTAGGTGTACATCAAGCGATCAAAATCTGTCCAGCAGTTTATAAGATATTTTGCTAACAGACAGCCAGGTCAGATTTAGTATAGAAGGACATTATAATGGAAATAATCCTGCCTGACTGATTGACTTACCCTTCCCCCCATCGGGGAAGCTTTGAGTGTTTAACCTTTGACCTTGTTCTGACTTCCTGTTTGGTGTTTTTTTTTGTGGGTCCCTCTCAGGCTGGTTTACTGGTTCAGCCTGAACACGTGCCCCTCCTGGAGAGGATTTGGCTCCGGCCTGACCGTCTTCCCGCTCCTCGCCATGGTCGCCCTCAATCTGTTCCTCATGTACAGCCTCAGCCTCAAGGAGCCCCTCTTTGGCTCCGGGGATGCCCTCTATAATCAGGTCACCCCCTCTTCCTGGTCGGGGGAGACTTCTCAGAGCCCGAGCAGCGAACCAGACGTCCCGCCCACAGACATCCTGGACGCTCAGTGAGGAGGAGAGCCGCGCTTTCTTCTTTTCCAAAAATAGGCCATTCCTGTGGTCTGCTGCCGAGCGCAGCTACAACCTCCAGCCCTCCAGCTACGCGACGGCTCCGCTCGCTGCTCCTCCCGTGTGCAGCCCTTTTTCATGTGGATTTGTGCTTCACTATCTGAAAGGCACAAGCCCTGCCTGCCTGTGGCCGATGGTGCCTTTGAACAATGCTGTAACCATAAAACATTTGTCTTTTTAAGCTATTCCAGCACCTATATTTAACTTCTCAAAAGCTCTGCTATATAAAAATGGCTGCATTTGTTTTAACTTTGCAAAACAACAAAGAGGCTGCAGTTGGCTTCTTTACTGTTGTGACAATCCAGAAACTTTTGTACAGGGTGAAGACTGAATAAAAAGCATTTACAAAAAAAAATATATATATATATATATATTCTTATTTCCAGTTGTTGCTGTCTCTTTTTCAGCTTTGCAGTGAGTGTGTACCTGGCTTTTGTTACCTTCTCATAATCTCCTGCCTCCTCAGGACTAGCAGTCCTTACGGGGACCAAACCGTGGTCCTAAAATGGTTCATTAAGGCTGCAGAACTGGATGGAGGCCAATGCAATGTCCTGCGAAGGATAGAAATACAAACTTGTGTGTTTTAGTGCTACAACTGTCTTCATATGATAACACGTTGCTCATACGTCTCCGCCCTGCTGCTGATGAATTTGTGGGTTTCCTGGCACCGACATGAAGCCGAAACAGAATAAGAAGCACTGGTAGTTCAGTTTGAACTCTCGGCCCATGACAGATTGATGAGCGATCTGAATTACAGTAATTACAGGAAGTTCACTGACTGAAGACGCGCATCAAGTCAAAAATACAAATTTTTCAAGCCTAAATGCTGGGATTGAGTTTCTTCTTCCTGCTAAATGTCAGTGTATTTTTAGTTATTGTAATTAGCATGGTTATCCGTTTGAAATAAACACTTAAACAATCCTCAGATCCAACTGGATTGACAGAACAAAGACACAGCTCTGCTTTCTTATACTGTCTGTCACATAATATATATATTTAAATTACTGTATTTAAATTAGACAATCTGTTGTAATGTTTAAAGTTTTATTGCTGAAGTTTGTTCAAAACCTGATCTAGGACTGTAAATAATAATTAACCTCAATCCGGTGTTTGACTTTTAACTTCATGTCCTGGTGTCTGAACATTTAATGGCTGAACAGGAAGTTTCCAGTCTTTTGAAATAAAACACAACATTTATTGTGTCACACTAACGAGAAAAAAATACTGTAAATGTGTTTGTTGTGACAACATTTATAAAAGCAGCAGAACCGGCAGAGCCAGGCCACTGGTCACCTCTGATGGACCGGGTCACACAAACGTGTCTCCAAACCTTTAAATAAAAGAACAGAATAACTTCTGTTTAAGGCTAATATTCCAAAAAATACTCCTGCACATTCTGCTCAGAGCATGCATTTACAGATAACATTCATTCAGACACCTAGGTTAAATGAATGACAAGCATCAGATTAAACAAATGAAAATAAAATAGGGTCAAGTCAGTATTTGTCTCTACAGATTCTTAATATAAACTTAACCTGTATATAAATTTGTGACTGCTTATCTGGCTGTGCATCCCACCACATTCATCATCTTATATTTGTAATCTTAAATGGATGTAAGTTAGAGACGGGAACACGCTATAAACAGCATCATGTTTGGCACAATTACAATTAGTCAACAGGAAATTAGCCACATGTAGCCTAATAAAAAAGATAAAATCTTTCTTCAAAATGTGCTGATGTGTTTCCAAAATACAAAAAGATGTTAGTATATTTTTCTTAATATTTCACTTACAGCCTCAAATTTTACGTTTTCTGTAAATATACAGTAGATAACATGTCTATAAAGACTTGTTTCAGTGTTTGATTAGTCAAACTCTTTGATTTGAGGCGTTCAGTTTGACAGAAGAAGACTCATTATATTGCATCGATCTTTGTCGCCCCCTGCCGGTCACTCGATGAAATGCAGGCTTAAATCTAAATTAGCTTAAGTTTTCACAGTAAGTCGCTAGTTTAAGTGTTGTTTATCTATTTACTTGCTTGATTCTTTAAAAGCAGTTAAATAGCAAAAATGTGGTTATTTATTCTTACATTTTCAGTGAAATAAACATATCACCAGGCAGCAGCGCCCTCCGGTGTTTGAACTCAAACCGGAAGAGGCTAATCTCAAAGATGGCGGCGTTAGTGGGTAAGTGATGTTTTGATCGAATATACACCTTCTTTTGTTTAAAAATATGGATTTTCCGGACTTGTGTTGTTGTGATTATTTAAAATGTGCGCATAAAAAGTGCTATACCTAATGGTTTGATCGTGTCTGGACTCGTATTTGTAACTTTTAGTGAACGCGCACGCTGACCTTGCGCTGTTAGTGTTAGCATAGCTGCTCTCAGGTCAGCTCGTAACACTTAAATCTGGCTGTAATGCTGGCAGCTGTCAAGCAAAAATATCTAAATAAAGCAAATGCTAATAGTGTCTTCAAAATAACCAGAATGTTTGATTTTTGATTTTATGTTAGCAGTGGGCTAACCCCAATGCGTCGTTCACGCAGTGAGCACTTAAACCACACTTCCTGTGAAAAAGCTTCCATTTTAAGATGTTTAAATTGTATTTTAGCCGCAACGCTGCAACTATTATCAGTAAGGACATTATCAATTTATCGTAAAATGCTCTACAATTCGGCAATGTTTTGGACACCTAGAAATGCACTGTTCTGCTTTTTTAGATGATGTTTACTCTTAAACTTAGACCTTACACTTTATCAAACAAGGTATACTGCACATATAATTTTTCTTAAAGGCCCGTTGTAACTTGTGATAATGATAGTCTAGCTATACATAGCAAGGCATATGCTGTGTTTCCATATTGCTCCATTACTTTGGTATATGTCTAATATTATGTTGTTTTCTGTCTGTTTTGCAGCACCTCGCCTGGCCTTGTTTGGCTCTCTGTCAACAAGGTAAAATCCTCCTTATCTTCCTGGCTGTGAAACTTGTTTGTTGGACTTGGAGCTGCTACAGTATTGTGCTCTACTCAGTAGCAATTTACATACTTTTCTTTAATCAGATTGTCTCCAATTAGAGAAAATAGCCCAATATTTTAATCTAGGTTGAAAAGTGAAACGGGAACATTTACTCTTTTTTTGTTCAGCTAGTCTAGATAATGCAAGTTTAGAAGCTTAGACAAAAATAGTATCATCCTCCTAGAAAAAGCTGTTCATATATCTCTCACACACCAACATGGTCTTTTTAATTTCAAATTTATTGGTTTACATGTATAATTTCAGCTTTTTTATTGTCATATTTATGTATTCTCCCTCTTTCTCTGTATCTTTTCTGACAGGCCCATTTCAGTTTTTGCAATTCAGCTTAGGAGTTTGCACAACAGTGCTAAAAGTGATAGTACCAGCTCAAGGTGGGCTTAAATACAAGACAATGTAACACACGTTACACAATCACAGAGCTCTTGGTAAAGGTTTTTTGTCCTTCACTTTGTTGCAGTTTGGTGCCCATCAGAGAAAAGAGCACAGCAGTGGCAGCAGCCAAACCATCATCTGTAGCCAGCAGCAAAGGGGAATATATTGTGACGAAGCTGGACGACCTGGCTAGCTGGGGACGCACTGTGTGTACCGAAAGGATGTCTGTTGTTTGTTAGATGCTTTTGCATTTAGATAAGAAGTCTTTTGTCCAAAGAAATGTGATCCTATTGTTGTCTGTGTGACGGCTGGTGTTGGTTAATTCTTTGTGTTTTACTCTGTCACTTTCAGGAGTTCTTATTTGAATTCTCAAAAATAATCTCAGAGCTGATTTTAATTATCTGGCCTGTAAAGATGCCAGAGAATGCCTTTTGTGTTTCCTCTCTTCATTGTTTTGTCTTCCTTCAGACATCTTTGTGGCCTATGACCTTCGGCTTGGCGTGCTGCGCGGTGGAGATGATGCACATGGCCGCTCCTCGTTACGACATGGACCGCTTCGGAGTCGTGTTCAGAGCAAGTCCTCGGCAGTCGGATGTCATGATCGTAGCAGGAACGCTGACCAATAAGATGGCACCGGCCCTGCGGAAGGTGAGAGGAAGTACAAAAAAGGTGTAACTATTTAGGAGCAACATTCATCGCCATCTTATACTCGAGGGCCGTTCGTCTGATGATGATTCATGGCAGCGACTGCTGTCTGGTTTGATCAACTCTGCAGGTTTAAAGTGAGACGTGTTTTTGTTTACAGCCTGCCGATGCTGACAGCGATGTCAGTCAGACATTTCTGTGTGCAGGATGGGAGCGATGGGAACAGTATAGCTGTGTTAAAGCTGGCTGGATTAAGACCAGCCTGTCGATGGATTGGCAGACGAGCAGGAAGCTTCCCTCCAGCTGAATCTACAGATTAGTTCTGAGTCAGACTTATATAACCACAACTAAACAACTCCTTCCATCCAACAGGTGTACGACCAGATGACTGAGCCCAGATATGTCATTTCCATGGGAAGGTAAGTTTACTCTTTTATGATCTTAATCTTATTTGAATGTGAGCTCAAACAATCATTTGGCCCAGGTCCAATTCTTTTGTTGTTAGCTTTTTCTAGTCCAGAAAGCAGATGCTTGATCAAAAATACAAATTATTTGTGAGGACAAAAAACATTAGGGTCAGCGAGGCAAGAGATGTATCACTCTTGTTCAGTTCACAGAAAACCTTTCAGTTAGAAAAGTGACAGCTTTTATGATTTACCGTTAAATAGTTGGAGCTTAAAATGCTGAGCAGAGGGTCTGTGTTGTTTTGCGAAACAGGAGACGAGAAAACACGATTCGATAATGAGAACAAATGTCACAAATTTGCGGTGTGATTTTTGAAAATGGCTCTGATTTGAATATCTAGTAGATCATATCTGTTGTTCTGAGACCTTTTCAGGCACGTTGATGATCTTTAAACCAACCCAGCTTTGGTAGAGAATGAAGGAAACGTTCATTATCATTTTTCTGATTTTCAGTCGAGGCAAACTAAAAAGAAAAATAAGTCTGTGTTCTGCAAAATCAAATTTGAATACTCTAAATTTGTTTAAAAAAAACAAAGTGAACTTCCTGCTCAGACCTCCTGCTCTTTTCTTATAAAGGTTGTTCAGACCTGTCGTTTAAAACGGTTTTTAGTTATCATCTCGAAACGGGTCTGAACTCCCTCAGTGCGCCTTGGAAGCGTTTTTCACTCAAACCTCGTTCAGAGGAGGTCTGGACTCCCAGTGTCCGCAGTCTGAGCAGCAGCCCGTCTCAGTCCTCGATGAAGGACCTCCTGCTGATCTGAGGTGACCCCATGCAGGCGGCAGAGCGGACGTCTCAGGGTTACAAAAATAAAAAAATCTGATCAGATGCGGCTGATTTAAAGATAACTAAACAACAATCCTTGGGAATATTCTGAAGACTCCTTTATTTGTTGTTTTTATGAACTGTTTATCAGAATCCTTCTTAAGAAAAAGTCCGTTTTGTCGGGATTTTATGAATCAAAAACAGGACTTGCACTCTCTTGAATCTCAGGGTTACTGTTGTGGTTTTTTACACCCTGATTTGCCTCCGACTGCTCGTACGTTCAGCGAATGTGACTTCTTTTCTTCTTCTAGTTGCGCCAACGGAGGAGGTTACTACCACTACTCTTACTCTGTGGTCAGAGGCTGCGACCGAATCGTCCCGGTGGATATTTATGTTCCAGGTAGGGTTTGCTTTACTATGATCACATTAAGGCTCTTAAAAATAAAGAGTTTGATTCCTTTCGAGGCTTTAATGCTTTATCTCAGCTGCACGTCAGACCTTTTTGCTCCCACCACACTGGTTCTGGTGGGAGTTTTTCTTGTGTGTTTCTGACTGGAAACAAAAGGAGTCGTTGCCCTAAAGCTCGAGGAAATCAGGTCAGCTAAGTCAGAGAGGTTTCTTCCTAAACACGAGAGCACCCATTTGTTTTGTAATCCTGTTTTTCATTTAATTTTCCTAATAGAAACATACTTGTCACTGTCAAATTATTCAGAGATGCTAAAGTTTCAGTTACGGGGAAGGATTTAATAGTTTGAGCAACCATTTTTCTTTTAGTTTGGGATGAATGGGCTTAATAAAATTAATATAAAAAGTAGAAATTATGAGAATGATCAGACCTGTAGCTGATCATTTCGCAGCAGATTGCTTCGTATTTTTGGCGTACACAATCGCGAGCGTGCACGTTTTCATCACAGCTATGATTTGCTGTCATGTTAAGTCCCGACGTTTTGCATTTCACAAAATCCCTTCAGCTGTCACAAACAGGTCATTGTTTTTCTTTATTAACTGGAAACCAAAACGAAAGCCCAGAGAGTGTGCAGCTTTCACTCTGTAACAAAGGATTCTGCTCCACTCATCTGTACCCAGGTTGTCCTCCCACTGCAGAGGCTCTCCTCTACGGGACTTTACAGCTGAAGAAGAAGATCAAGCGTGAGAAGAAGATAAAGATCTGGTACAGGAAGTGAACGTGTAGCATATGTATCTGTGTACCTGCTTTGTAAATGTTGTAATTTTGGTTGCATTGGAAGCGTCGCCCCTCTTCTTCCACTTAGAGCTGCAGAAACTTCAGTAATTACTGTAATTTATACACTGCTGGATATTTTTCAACAGAACGCATCAGCAGACGCCTAAATTCAGTTTTCTGTAGCTTTAATTATTCTCAGAGAAACACTTAGTATTCATCCTAATTTAAAACAGTTTAAATTCATCTTTATTCAAGTAGCTCATGTGGGATTTCTCATCTATGACACCAAACAAAATATGAGTAAACCACAATATCTTAAGTATTATTTTTAATAAACTTTGGTTGTTGAATATCCCTGATTGTTGCTCCTGTTGTGTATTTTTTTTCTTTGCACCTTCTGAGCCACCAGGTGGCCTCTGTCATTCAACCAGCTCTGGACTGTCAGTGTTTAAGAAGCAGAATGAGTTTTTATTCTGCAGAGGCGCAAAGGGAAATGTCCAGTTAGAGGCATAAATCAAGTTCAGCGCCTCTGCAAACTCAGTTCCTGCTAACGAGCTGCGGTAAATGTTCACAGAGTCTGAAACGTGAGCCAGCAGAGCCGCAGGTTCAGTCACGCCTGCTGTTGGAGAGTTCATGAGTCACACGTTTAATCTCCTGTTAAAATTTCGTGCAATATTTGAAAGACGGCATCGGCGTGCTGATTACTGAGGTACTGAACTTGTTTTACATGTTGTAGGTGAGCGGATTGAAGCGTTTACAAGTCGATTATGTTCTTTGGTTGTTCCTTTTTAAAGCTTGTTTCCGATAATCGAGAGTTAAAGGAGCTTAAATTCCCTTTTCAGGCTGCAGGGTGGAGCAGTGAGAGTGCTTCTGTCTCACAGCTGGAATGTTGCAGGTTTGATTCCAGACTCAGGCCCTCCTGGATGATCTCCGGTTTCCTCCCACAGTCCAGAAACATCCTCGTTAGACGTATCTGTTCCTCTGAATTGTCCCTTTGAGCGGGAACGATTGTCTCGTTTGTCTCTGCGTGTCTCTGATGGACTTGGAGTGGATCCTGGTCTTGATCACAGAAGCGGTTCTCAGCCCGCCACTGTCCAGATCACGTCACATACCGCTGAACTGTCATATGGGGATTCTACAGGGTTCTGTTTTGGGACCACCGAATATCTTTTCCTCTTCGACGAATTATTAATTTAATAAAATCTACCACTTTTATACAGATGACATCCAGCTGTACGGCTCCTAAACTGTCAGTTCACTTCCTGTCAGGAAATGAGAATTAGTTTATAAAAGATAAAAAGTCCTCAGGTCATTGCCCCAGACAGAACGGTTCCACTAATCAAGCTACATTTAAATCTGCTGCCAAGTCAACTATAAGGAGCAATATTAGCCAACACAAAAAGGCTGTAAGTCAGTCAGTTTTGCAGATATTGAGCTAAGATTGGGTGTGGTAGTAGCTGAGAGTCATTCAAAAATATTCAATTTTTTAGCATTTGTGTACATTTCATGGGTTGAAACCAGACAATATTTGGATATTTATTGTTCTCTGATTGAATACCGATGTATTTTCTGCTGTTTAAGTCCCGGCGGAGCCTCTTTTCTGCCTTTTTGTGTTTCCTCAGATGAAACCGTTGAAAGCTTTTCCAAAGAATCAGACCTGAGACCAGCCAGCTGCTGCGGTTTCCCACCTGAGAGCAGGGTGGTGTTGCATCACGCGTCCAACCTAATGATTAATGTGTCCTCGCCAGCTGGTGACTTATTCCCACGTGTTCAGATAGCGCTCGGCGTTATCTCCAAACATACATTAAGATGAGAACTCTGTGTTCATCTCAGCCAGCAGGAACCCGAGGTTCAGGAGAACGTTCGGCTGTTTAACACCAAAAAACAACAAAGGTTGTTCCTTTCTAGGTTTGCTTTTCTGTATCAACAGTTTAGGTTGATTTTAATAGATGGGAAATTAAAAGAAAGTCATTAAATTGACTATTTATTTTATGTTTAATGTATGTGTTTTGATTCCAGCTCATTAATTTGATTTAATTTATTTCAAACTGCAAATAAAACAATAAACATACTGCATTTTAGATAAAACCATGAAAAAAATAAAGTCCAAACATTTTGTAGCTCCATTTTAAATGGAAAAAAACTATTATTGACAAAAAGACAAATAATTAATACTTGATTATTATTATGAAACAATATGACTGTTTAAGAAATACATGTTAGCATTAATAAATTATTTTATTTGTTAATTAGCTCAATACACAAATTTATTCCAGTTTGGAGCTTTTTTTGTTTCTGTAACATCTATTTTCAGAAAAAAGTTTATTTATGTTTATTTGATGTTTTGCTGATTTAATATATGAAAAATTAAATGAAATCAGAAGCGAATTATTCATGATTTGTATATTTAAACACTTAATTCCCCCCATGAAATATAAATTTAATGTAATCAAATGAGCCTGTCCTATAAATATGTCTGTTTTTCACATTTTACTCATAAAGCGTGTGCAAATAAGTGATTTTTAATATAGTATATAATGTTTTTTTGGTTGATGACACTTTTCTGGTTCATTGAATGATAAAAAGAGCTGTTTGGTTTCATTTTTGTGAGTTATTAACATATATATTAAAAATAAACAAGGAATTTGAGTTAAATCTTCCCCCCACATTCAAATTTATAGTCTGGAACTGTATGCAAATAACCTAAACTTTGATAAATAGCGTATCAAAACTTTACATTTTAGGAAACTTGTTAAACAAATGCTGTCCTGACGTAACTCCGTTAGCTTTATTGTGACATCTAGTTCCTAACATTCATAAAATAAAGTTAATTTTAAAGCTTAATTGTCCATATTTTGATCTGAGGCTTCCTCCTTTACTGGAAGCATAAAATTAAAAAAAAAAAACACAGAGTTAGCATTTTATCGCCCGCTTCATAAATAACATGAGTCTGCAGACTGGAGAACATCTCAGACTATAATTATAACGAAGCAGCAGTAATAAATTCACCGCTAGTTCTAAAACTGGGCTGTTCGTGGCAGGAAGGGCTCTGGGTGATGTAGGACCTGAAACAGGTGGGTGTAAATAATATTTCTGCATGTTTTAGTCTCCGTTTGTCACAAAGTCTACAGGAGGACGCGTCAGTGAACCTGTGAGGCTTGTAGGTGCAAAAAGGAACATGAGAACTATGAAGCTGAGTCAGCATGGAGTTAGGTTTATTAAAATACTGTGGAGTGAAACACGTTAAACAAGTGTTGGGGTGGGAAAAAGGCACCAGAATATAAAAAGGTCTTCGAACTTTACTCTTTCACAATAGTGGGAGTTATCATCTTCTTGAAGGAGTAGTATTTGCATTCAGCAGGAGGTTCAATGTCCATGGTGGTGGAGCTAATCTTCTCCTTCTTGAAACCGGCTTCGAGCAGATGGGGCACCTGGGTTTCCTGAAAATCATTAACAGGGAGAGGCGGTCAGCGTGAGGCGGCTCGCGGTCTTATCAGCGACCTTGAATTCACTTTTTTTTCGTGCATCCAGAACGTGCTAAAAACCTGGATTTACTGCGCCGAGCTTAACCAGGTGTCTGGAGATGGTGGTTAAAATGTCCACATTAATGTTCCGCAAAATATTTGTGAAAAACTGATTCTAAATCTACACCGTACAGTACACTTTACACCAGTGAAACAGACGTTTTTCCACTGAATTAAGGATGAATCACGAACCTCAAACATCTTCTCAATGTTGTCGTATTTGGACTTGAGCAGCTCGCCCCAGGAGGTCAGGTTGCAGTAGGTGAGAACGCCGCCGGGCTTCAGCAGCCTGTGAGCGTGACCCTGCAGCAGAAACGTGCACAGGTTTTCAGTCACATTTCTTCAAAATCCACAAGTTAAATCGAACACAATAGTCTGGTATCTGTTTTTCTGTCTGACTCTTTGATTTCATTAGAATAAAGTGTCTGATTTTCATGCAAATGTGTCTAAATATTCAGTAATTATCTGCTCAGATTGTGCATAATTTGCTGCACTGAGTTCATTTGAAATTCCTACCTTGATGAAGTCAAACTGGTGAGTGTGCCATGAATCCTCGGAGAGAGGGTATGTGTCATATAGGATACCTGATGGAGGGAACACAGGTGAACTAACCACGCATAATCTGTCCTCTGACATGGTACAAAATGGCTCCATTTGCACCATTTCACGCTGTGTTGAAAGTGTGGTTTTGCTTCTCACCATCAAAATGGCTGTCTGGCAGAGTGGGAACGACATTCTCCCAGAGACCCTTCAGAGGAACAACCTGCAGAAACACCAACACTCGTCAGGAAAAGCAGTAAACGTTCAAATAAATAAAAATAAAAGTAAAGTGGGGTCAGCATCAGTCACACCTTGTGGGGCTGCGTCTTGGCCCAGTTCTCCAGCCGGGCGAAGACGCCATCGTTGCACTCGATGATCCAGTGCTCCTCGATGGGGAAAGACTCCACCTTGGTGGCGGCGATGGCCATGCCAAAACCGATCTCCAGAACCCGACCTCCTGCCAGACGAACACCACCAAGTAGGAAGTTTATTTCATTCAAATGAAAAACAAACAAATGTTTCATCCACCAAATTGAGTTAACCAACACACATTTAAAAACTGTCAAAATGCTGAAATATCAGGATTTTAAAGTTTAATTTAAGCTTTTTTTTGTGGTGTACAGAAAAAAGCCAGATAGAAATGTCACTCCTTGTAAAAGTCAAATAATAATAGATTAGAGGTAAAAATGACAGATTGGCCCTTTATAGTGATTATATACAGGATTATTGCTGTGTAATATCTCTTAATAAACATCAAATAAAAATGTATTTTCAATTAAAAACATTGTCTTATACGAAATATACCTTTAAATCAAGCTTTTTGAGTGTAAGTTAAGTGTTTTATTTTCCAGCACTCTAGTGCATTTCTGTGTTTTCACCACATTTCTGAGCATGTGGAGATTTCTGCAGATTTCTTGGCTTTTTTCCCAGCAGTGTAGAAACAGCTGGTGGGGTCAACTCAGTCATGTGTCACCATAAAATGAAGAGAAAAGCTCTTTGTCCAAAAACTACACTACAGCAAACTGTGTAAGAATAACTATAGTACAGTACTTCCAAGGGTGTACGTGTAGTAGCGTTTAGTTTTTGTGTAAATAAGAAATAAGGCTTAGAAACAGAAAGCAGCTGTCGCCTAAACGACTTTTATTGATGTGTCCAATATCGGACCACCCGCTTACCGAAACGTTCTGTCCGATGATTCAAACAGCTGCCACTTTTCTTTTTTTTACCTTTTGAGGCTGCAACGGTGGCCAGTGAGTGCATGTACGGGGTTTCCCAGCGCTCCATGACGGGCTTGCCCATGATCTCCAGGTGCGTGTCGGCCTCATTGTAGCCCGCGTTTGCGTCGTGCCAGGCGGGCTTGCAGTCCTCTCCCTTGGAGAAGATGGGCTGAGCAGCGGAGGTCATTTTGTTTTTAGTTTTTTTTGACGCTGTTGGTCTTTGCTGTTCGGTTCTGGCGACCGGTTCTGCGGGAGCACAGAAGAGGGAGAAACCGAGAAGGAGGCGGTTTATATTGAGCTCCCAGCTGCTGACACCGCAGTCGTGTGACAGCAGGTCAAAGCGCGCACACACACACACACACACACACACACACACACACATTCCAACATCTGAGATTGCCCAAGATCTTCTGATGGCAAGATGGTTCACTCAGTAGTAAACAACTGGCTTAATTTTTTATTTTATAGTTTCTCTTAAGTTGTATTTTAACAAAGCCAGACTTAAACTCTAGGTCCTCCTGGAGAGGACCTGTTGGTAGTTTCTCTCGTGCTTCACTGGTGAAAATAATTAGGCATAAGTTGTAACTCAACCAATCTACGACTGAATCCCATTTCCTGGCGTTACCATTACCCTCAAATTTGTCAATGCAGCTTAATTTACAGTCGCAAAAAGTCCAAAATGCCCTATAAGACTGTTATTACTGACTGGTAATAATTAATGTATATGCCAGATATTAAAAACACCCTGTAACGCAACCTATCTATACAAAACACAATACATCTGAACAGTGGCGGCTCCAGATATTTTTTTCTGCAGGTGCTAAGGGGGTGCTAAGCATTTTATTGAGGGTGCTAATGAAGGATTATTTGTTCTTACAGTTCTCAACACACACAGACGCAAGCACAAACATATATAATCATATATATATGGTATATTAATGAAGAACAGAATGAAATATACATATGTATCTGTGATAGGCCGATATCTCTGCCTAAACCTCTATCACAGAAATAAAGAAGCTTCCCACAACATGAACATGTAGCAGTGCACTGATCTCACCTAAGTAAAGCAC